>NC_035441.2:85424566-85732081 GCF_002127325.2 Helianthus annuus
CTAAACTATGCATAAACTAAGCCACAAAAGGGTAGACACACTTACAGAAGCTTGGTGCACGTCTAAGGATGTTAGAAGAGTGCTTGAGAGCTCCAGAGATGGTCAAGAGAGCATATTTGAGGTGTGGTGAACATTGGTGCAATGTATGTCCTTTTATAGTGAAAATTTGGACTTAAGATCATTACACATCAACCTACAAGGGATCATGGATGTTCAGCAGGTGGCCCTGGGTGCTAGGGGTCATGTAGAGGGCGCCCATGCTTCATTAATTGCTCAAATGATCGTTCACAACCTCAAACAGTAAGTCTGTCCAAGACTTCTGCATCTGGGACTTGTACGCGGCCCGCATTAGGATTCAGGCTACATGCACGCGGGCCGCCTGAATCTTCATGTCAGGAAACGTATCCACAGGTGGCTCGCGGCCCGCATTAACTTGCTTGTTTCACTCAGGCGGGCCGCCTGAGGCCTGAATTTCAAGATTTTCAAATTTTTTGTCATGATTAACTTGACCTTTCGGTTTTGAAGGGGTAACTTTGCGATTTGGCCCTCGATTATTTACGATTAAGGGCCTCGCGACTTTTACCCGCATTGTTAAGTCCCCGGTTAGTTTAATTACTATCCGAAAAGCCTTAACTTTTATTGTTGACGCTTTTAACCCCTCTCATACGAATTTGATCATAATTTTCTCGTTTTAAAACGGAACTTCGCGAAATTCATATTGTATATTCTAGTGAGCGTATTTTACTGTTACAAAGCCTCGGGTTCGTCAAAGGGTCACTCAGAGGTATAAATTAAACATGTTGACACAATTAACCCCTGCAGCTCGTAATCTCTCACTTTCTCCCGCGTTTCGCTCCGTACGATCCATGATTTATTCGTTTGAAGGTACAAGCATCAATTAGGGTTACTATACAGTATATTTACCCTTCGTTGACATTTATAACCCTCGAATTTACATACTTTCAAGGTTTGTCAACTTTAGTCCTTTATTTAATATTTAATGCCACGTGTAAACTCATGACACGTGTCAATACATTATTGGACACAAAATTTCGAGGTGTTACAAGGCACGAATTAGCTTAATTAGGCCTTTGGAATGCCTAGGAATGCCTATTCGACTTTACAGTACGCGAATGATGATTTGCGGAAAAACTGCTCACTGTTAAGCGATAACGAACTGTCACCAGGCAAAATACTGACAACGCCGACAAATACAAAGTTTATACATATAACTTATACATATGAATGTGGTTTTGCAGAAATAACACGTTTTCGAATGTCATAAAGCGCATACGTGAACAAAAAACGCGACTGCAGAAACGCACCAGCAACAAAACGGAAACATCAGACACGTGTATTACCCACAAAACTGAAAGTTTATGATATATTTATCTCCGTTTTCAAATTTTAGCGTTCGCGGTTGAAATCAGATCGAAAAACGGATGAAAAACGACAAACAAAGCATTTTACGCGATTTTAACGCAACCGACGAACGAACGCGTCAAACATCAATTATGCTTGGGCACTTGTCAATAATGATAGACATTGACGTGGGGCACTAAACATGACTACAGTTAGTTTCGGTATGGCACGGGTTTAGTAGCTTAAAAAGGTGGGGTAGCTCCCCATGACATGTTTTATAAAACAGAGTAACTTAACAACTTACGTTTTTGAAAGGACACGGTTAAACTGTGAACTCGCAAACTCTATGTTGACATGCTACTGCATGCTTGCAGATCTACAGGTATAGCTGCGGACGAACGTTGCAAACGGGATGGAGTGTGTGTGGTTTGGAAAGTGGTACGTTTTGTACATTTGTTTAAATTGTGGTTTCTAACTGTGATAAGTTTATTTTACATTTCCGCTGCAAACATAAAGTACATTTTTAAAACATTTAAACTAAACTACCAACTATATCATTTGGAATAGTTTTACACACTTCGTAACCAGTTCAAAATAATTAGTGGCTGGATCCTGGGCAGTTGCACGCCTCGCGGTAATACTCCGCATGTAGAAATTTTGAGGGTGTGACACACGACTTAAAGGAAAGCTCTAAAGCACGTGGCTATTGTCACACCTCGCTTTTCGCAGCTTTCCGTTTTTAGAAAGTTTGTATCGTAATTCTATTTTCGGAAACTCGTTTCCTTTGTAATCGTATTTGTGACAACTCGAAATTTAGAACCTTTCGTTGTAACTTGCTTGAACGTTATGTGACTAGTTAAAATGATAACGTGAACCTTTTTATGTGATAAGTGTTTTGTTATGTGTGTATTGTGTATATATGTGTACGTGTTAAATGTGAACCGAGAACCCGACACGAAACAACAAGGAACCCGACTCGAGACCATGAGGTCTCGAGTGACTAGTAATCGGTTTTGGACCTTGGGCCGAGAACCTTTGGCCGGTTAGGCCTTTGGGCCGTGAACCCCACTCGAAACCCACTAAGGGTGCACCATTTGGAACTTGACTATAAATACACCATCCTTAGTTAACTTTGCCATTTTGTTGAAACATTACACCCACACACTCTCCTACTTCTATCTCTCACCTAAACTCTAGAACACAAACACCCCATCATTCTTGGATCTTTGGACTTGGATCGGCTCACACACACACCCGGTTGGAAGCTTTTCACACACCCTCGAAACCCATAACCGGTTAGTGTTCTTGATGTTTTGTGGAATGTTAGTGTTAATATGTTCATGTTATGTTTGTATGGTGAGATTATGTGATAATATGGTAGTTAACTTAGTTATGCATGATGTTTGAAAAGAATCGGTTCATGAATGTTCTTGTTATGTGTTGAAATTTGCATAAATGCTTGATGATTTAAAAATGGGTTCATTGTTTGTTAAAAAGGTGAATAATGATCTTGGTTACACTTGGGTTTGGATCCGAAAAGTGGGTGTTTAAACTAAACAAATCGGCTAATGAATATGTTTGTCAAGTAGGATGCATGCTAGTAAAATTGTATCTTGATAGTTGTTCATGATTTTGGGTGAATAAGTGGTTAATATGTTATGAACTTGTTGAATATGTGTTTGAATATGTGAAGAACACTTTGAATGATAGTTAAGAATGTGAAAACCCTTGTGATTTTGATCCATCTTTGACTAGTAACCTGATTAGGAAAACTGTTAGTGGAATGCTATTGGTAGTTTCCTGATTTGGGCCTGATTATAATGTACCATTAATCTGACCATATCTGCATCAACACGTGAACTTGACAACGACAGCTTACCGACTCGCAATCACCCGTTGCGACTCGCAACCACAGCGTTACAACTCGAGACTACGCGGTTGCGACTCGCAACCATAACAGGACAAGCCGAAACCACAGGTTACGAGTCCCGTTGCGACTCGAGACCTCAGCATGATGAATCGAAACCATGGTTGCGACACCAGTTGCGACTCGCAACCATCCATGATCAACACACAGCATGACTCGAGACCATGCTTGCGAGTCCGGTTGCGACTCGAGACCACACTTTTGGGCCTTAGTTAATGGGCCAGACTGATGGGCTTCTGTGTTAACTGCTTTTACGTGTTTGGGCCTAAGTAGTTGGGCTGAACTTGTGAACCGTATGTGCTTCTATTGACTGTTAACTGTTACTGCTAAACGTGCTTGCCAAACGTGTTGAACATTTGTACACTACTTGGTTCGAATCTGATTATACGTGATATCCGTGTTAGGACGTTATTGACTACTTGCGACTTGATTGACTTTCTGTGTTTGACTGCCGAGCAAACCAAGGTGAGTTCACACCCTTTACAAAGCATGGGATTCCCTGGGTTGGGAACGGGGTTAAGGAACGTGGTTCCTCGTCTACCTTGGGTAGGACGTCAGTGGTTCAGGAATGTGATTCCTCGTCCGGATGGACGGATAAACGTACTAGACTAAAACTCTATCACGAAGTCCCTCCTTTTTGTATCGACTAATCGCCGGGCCAATGGCGAGCGGGTCATTAGTTAGATAGCGCTATTTAGGTCTGACAAGCCTCACACCGTGCCGCAGAGGACGGGCGTGAACTAATGGATCTGGGGCACGTCAATGATGTTAGACATTGATGTTTTCAGGGCACATAAACATGACTACAGTCAGCAATCGATACGGTAACGAGTCTAGTATACACATGGGGTAGCCCCCACGGCTGGAGAGCCAGATGATGTACATGGGGTAGCCCCCACGGCCGAAATGCCTGATAACTACATGGGGTAGCCCCCACGGCCGGAGTGCCGGAGTAACTGGGAACGAACTGGTCACGTTTTTAAAACTATGGGGTAACCCCCACGGCAGGATGCCAGATAAAGTAAACTGTTTTCGAAACAACTAAAACGAACGCCCACCCGTGAACTCACTCAACTAGTTGTTGACTCGTTACTACATGCTTTGCAGGACCATAGGTACTGAGCTGGAGCTTGCATGGAGGAGGATCGTTGTGGGACAGGGATTGCTACATGTTATGTTAAAACTTGAAAACTTTTGGAACTTATGTTATAACTTTGAACTTATGCTTCCGCTTGCAACTTAAACTTATTTGTTTTGGAACACCAATCGTGATGGTTAAACTTTTATAACTACTTATATGCTTGTTCAGTATGATTGGTGGCTGGATCCTGGTCAGTCACGCCTCTAGGCGGTAGTACTCCGCAGGTGGGATTTTGGGGGTGTGACAGATTGGTATCAGAGCCATTGGTTATAGTGAACTTGGTTTTAATAAAGGAGAAACGTTTTTGTTAAAACCAGACTATAACCGGTTTAGTGCTCAACGGTCCACAACGACACTTCGCTCCTCATGCAAGGCTCGATGTTCTAGGTAATATGATGTATGTATATTGCCTACTTGTTAATTACGTAGTACATTGCTCATAGTATGCTTGATTAGTATAGCTACTGTTGTTTGAACACGTGCGTGCTTACTCTGTCCTACTATTGTACTTTCGCGAACCTCTCTCACACGTATTACTCTTATTATGAAGAACCATGTCTGGACGCGTTAACATGACACAAGCCCAGTTGACGGCTTTGATCAACGAGCGAGTTGCCGCAGCGCTCGCAGCCGCACACGCAGGAGGTATATCCTGCAGTCCGAAATGTTCTAGGATCATTTGGATCCTACTCTCGTGAACCAACCTTGGTGTTAAACTCTGTCTTTCTTTCACATACCTTAGGTCAGTATGCTCAGGCACCGGTGTGCACTTTTAAGACCTTTATGGACTGTCGACCCACAACTTTTAGCGGCACTGAAGGAGCAGTAGGTCTCCTACACTGGTTTGAGAAACTGGAGTCTGTGTTCGAAATGTGTGAATGCCCTGAAGCGCGCAGGGTGAAGTATGCTACTGGTACTCTCGAGGGTTTGGCTCTCACGTGGTGGAATGCTCAAGTGCAGATGTTAGGGTTGGTTGCTGCCAACGCCACCCCATGGGAAAACTTCAAGGAAATGATCAGGGAGGAATACTGCAGTCGTGACGACATTCACAAACTGGAGGATGAGTTTTACAATCTCAAGATGTCAGGATCAGAAATTGAGGCATACACTAAGAGATCGCATGAGCTTGCCTTGTTGTGTCCTACTATGGTGGATCCTCCGTATAAGCGAATTGAACTCTATCTCAAGGGCTTGGTGCCAGAAATCCAAAGTCATGTGACTTCAGCGAGGCTGACTACTATCCAGCAGGTTGTACAGTTGGCTCACCGTCTCACCGACCAAGCGGTGGAGCAGAACAAGTTACCGAAGCGTATAGGTGCTGCAACTACTTCTGGTGCTTCTAGTGGAGATAAACGGAAATGGGATGGAACTTCAAGCAGGGGTTCAACTTCAGTGCAAACTCAGTCTCAGCAGAGAAAGACAGATGATCACAAGAGCCCCGGTCAGCAGTCATCTAGTGGTCAAAGTCATGGTGGATACAAGGGGAATCACCCCAAGTGCAATCGTTGTAGCCTACACCACAGTGGGCCATGCACCAGGGGCAACTGTCATCGATGCAACAAGCCTGGTCATGTTGCAAAGGATTGCAGAAGCGCATACCCCGTCAATCAGAATCGTCAGCAACCTCAGCAGAACCAGCGACAGCAGCAGGGTAACAACAAAGGATGCTTTCAGTGTGGAGCTGAAGGCCACTTCAAGAAGGATTGTCCCCAACTGAATCAGAACAACAACAACAATCAGGGGAATGGTAACAATGGGAACAACAACAACAATGGTGCTAGGGGACGAGTGTTCGTGATTGGCCAAGGTGAAGCAAGGAATGATCCCAACGTGGTGACGGGTAAGTTCCTTCTCGACGACTTTTATGTTACAGTCTTATTTGATTCGGGTGCCGATACTAGCTATGTGTCACTAGAAGTCAGTAAGATGCTTAAGCGTATTCCTACACCCCTGAGCGACAAGCACACTGTAGAGCTAGCTAATGGTAAGAATTTGGAAGCCTCACACGTAGTCAAGGGTTGCCAGCTTATTCTCGCTAATCAGACCTTCGCTATCGATCTTATTCCTATTGTCTTGGGTAGTTTCGACGTTGTCATTGGGATGGATTGGTTATCCCAACACCGAGCAGAGATTCTTTGCAACGAAAAGATCGTTCGTATTCCTGGTTTAGGTAGTGAACCTCTCATGATTCGTGGCGACAAGAGAAGTGCTGTTGAGAACATCATCTCTCTTCTTAAGGCCCAGAAATGCTTACGAAAGGGCCACACTGCGATTTTGGCTCTAGTTACTGATACCACAGAGAAGGAGAAGAAGTTAGAAGATTTTCCTGTTGTACGCGACTATCCTGAGGTATTCCCTGAGGAATTACCTGGTCTTCCGCCCCATCGCCAAGTCGAGTTTCAGATTGATCTAGCTCCTGGAGCCGCGCCTGTAGCCCGTGCACCTTATCGTTTAGCGCCATCAGAGTTGGAAGAACTCTCCACGCAACTACAAGAACTCTTGGATAAGGGTTTCATTCGTCCTAGCTCATCGCCTTGGGGAGCTCCAGTGTTATTTGTGAAGAAGAAGGACGGTACCTTCAGAATGTGTATCGACTATCGCGAACTCAACAAGGTGACTGTGAAGAATCGTTATCCTCTACCGCGCATTGACGACTTGTTCGACCAGTTGCAGGGGTCGAGCTACTACTCAAAGATCGATCTGAGATCGGGATATCACCAGCTGAGAGTTCGAGAAGAGGATGTTTCCAAGACGGCCTTTAGAACTCGATATGGGCACTATGAGTTTCTGGTCATGCCGTTTGGGCTGACGAACGCACCGGCAGTTTTTATGGATTTGATGAATCGAGTGTGCAAACCGTACCTGGACAAGTTTGTTATAGTCTTTATCGACGACATCCTGATCTATTCTAAGAGCAAAGAAGAGCACGAACAACATCTACGACTTATTTTGGAACTCCTTCGGAAGGAACAGCTTTACGCAAAGTTCTCGAAGTGCGACTTCTGGCTTCGTGAAGTCCATTTCCTAGGGCATGTGGTGAACAAGGATGGGATTCACGTTGATCCATCCAAAGTGGAATCTATTAAGAACTGGCCTGCGCCTCGCACACCAAAGGAAATTCGCCAATTTTTGGGATTGGCAGGATATTACAGGAGATTCATTAAGGATTTTTCTAAGATCGCGCAGCCTCTCACCTTACTAACGCAGAAAGGCGTTGTTTATCATTGGGGAAATGCACAAGAGTTAGCTTTTCAGCATCTAAAGGATAGACTTTGCAGTGCACCTATCCTTTCACTGCCAGAAGGCACAGACGATTTTGTGGTTTACTGTGATGCATCAATTCAAGGTCTTGGTTGTGTATTGATGCAACGAGATAAAGTCATAGCTTACGCCTCACGACAACTTAAAGTTCACGAGAAGAACTACACGACGCATGATTTAGAGCTGGGAGCTGTTGTTTTCGCACTTAAACTATGGCGGCATTACCTTTACGGAACCAAGTGCGCCATCTACACCGACCACAGAAGTTTAGAACACATATTCAAACAGAAGGAACTGAATATGCGGCAGCGACGATGGGTCGAGCTGCTGAATGATTACGAGTGCTCTATCAGGTATCACCCGGGCAAGGCCAATGTTGTGGCAGACGCCCTCAGTCGAAAGGACACTACGCCTAAGCGTGTAAGAGCTTTACAACTCACGATCCATTCTAGTCTACCTTCGCAGATACGAGCTGCTCAGATAGAAGCACTGAAACCAGAAAACATTAGAGCCGAAGCCCTACGCGGGTCAAGGCAACGCTTAGAACAGAAGGAAGACGGTGCTTATTATGTAACAGGACGCATTTGGGTCCCACTCTATGGCAAATTACGAGAACTTGTGATGGATGAAGCGCACAAATCTCGCTACTCGGTACACCCTGGTTCGGACAAGATGTACCACGATATTAAAACTACGTATTGGTGGCCTAGCATGAAGGCCCACATAGCAACTTACGTCAGCAAGTGTTTGACTTGTGCGCGAGTCAAGACGGAATATCAGAAACCTTCAGGCCTACTTCAGCAACCAGAGATACCACAATGGAAATGGGAGCAAATTTCCATGGATTTCGTTACTGGCTTACCTAGATCACAGCGCGGGAACGATACTATTTGGGTGATCGTGGATCGACTCACGAAATCCGCACATTTCTTGGCAATCAAGGAGACGGATAAGTTCTCCACTCTGGCGGAAATATACCTCAAGGAAGTTGTTTCGAGGCACGGGGTGCCCACTTCTATTATCTCTGATCGAGATGCACGTTTTACTTCGGAACTGTGGCAGGCAATGCACAAGTCTTTTGGCTCACGTCTTGATATGAGCACAGCGTACCACCCGCAGACGGACGGGCAGTCCGAGCGTACTATCCAAACACTAGAAGACATGCTTCGCGCTTGTGTAATCGACTTTGGCAACAGCTGGGAAAAGCATCTGCCACTCGTAGAATTCTCGTACAATAACAGCTACCACACCAGCATTAAAGCTGCTCCGTTTGAGGCATTGTACGGACGTAAATGCCGGTCACCCCTCTGTTGGGCAGAGGTGGGGGATAGTCAAATCACTGGTCCAGAACATGTGGTAGACACTACTGAGCGGATCGCTCAAATACGACAACGCATGGCGGCCGCTCGTGACCGTCAGAAGGCATACGCCGATAAGGGCAGGAAACCACTCGAGCTCCAGGTTGGGGAGCGGGTTTTACTCAAAGTTTCACCCTGGAAGGGTGTGGTTCGTTTTGGTAAACGCGGCAAACTCAATCCACGGTACGTTGGACCTTTCGAAATTCTTGAGAAAATAGGCAAGGTGGCCTACAGACTGAAATTACCAGCAGAACTCGGGGCAGTTCACAACGTTTTCCATGTGTCAAATCTGAAGAAGTGTCTGTCAGATGAGACGCACGTAGTTCCTCTGAAGGAACTCACGATCGATGAACAGTTGAAATTCGTCGAAGAACCTGTCGAGATCACGGACCGGGATGTTAAGGTCCTCAAGAACACTAGAATACCTCTTGTTCGAGTTCGTTGGAACTCACGTCGCGGCCCAGAGTTTACCTGGGAGCGCGAAGATCGGATGAAACAAAAGTATCCCCAACTGTTTGAGAACAGTACAAACGCTACTGAGGCTGAAGCTACGGAATTTCGGGACGAAATTCCAGATCAACGGGGGGTGGATGTGACACCCCAGGATAACCGGGAAAACCATGCAACTTGACTAGCTTCCTCAGTGAGTGCCATCAAATTTCGGGACGAAATTTCTTTCAACTTGGGGATGATGTGACAACTCGAAATTTAGAACCTTTCGTTGTAACTTGCTTGAACGTTATGTGACTAGTTAAAATGATAACGTGAACCTTTTTATGTGATAAGTGTTTTGTTATGTGTGTATTGTGTATATATGTGTACGTGTTAAATGTGAACCGAGAACCCGACACGAAACAACAAGGAACCCGACTCGAGACCATGAGGTCTCGAGTGACTAGTAATCGGTTTTGGACCTTGGGCCGAGAACCTTTGGCCGGTTAGGCCTTTGGGCCGTGAACCCCACTCGAAACCCACTAAGGGTGCACCATTTGGAACTTGACTATAAATACACCATCCTTAGTTAACTTTGCCATTTTGTTGAAACATTACACCCACACACTCTCCTACTTCTATCTCTCACCTAAACTCTAGAACACAAACACCCCATCATTCTTGGATCTTTGGACTTGGATCGGCTCACACACACACCCGGTTGGAAGCTTTTCACACACCCTCGAAACCCATAACCGGTTAGTGTTCTTGATGTTTTGTGGAATGTTAGTGTTAATATGTTCATGTTATGTTTGTATGGTGAGATTATGTGATAATATGGTAGTTAACTTAGTTATGCATGATGTTTGAAAAGAATCGGTTCATGAATGTTCTTGTTATGTGTTGAAATTTGCATAAATGCTTGATGATTTAAAAATGGGTTCATTGTTTGTTAAAAAGGTGAATAATGATCTTGGTTACACTTGGGTTTGGATCCGAAAAGTGGGTGTTTAAACTAAACAAATCGGCTAATGAATATGTTTGTCAAGTAGGATGCATGCTAGTAAAATTGTATCTTGATAGTTGTTCATGATTTTGGGTGAATAAGTGGTTAATATGTTATGAACTTGTTGAATATGTGTTTGAATATGTGAAGAACACTTTGAATGATAGTTAAGAATGTGAAAACCCTTGTGATTTTGATCCATCTTTGACTAGTAACCTGATTAGGAAAACTGTTAGTGGAATGCTATTGGTAGTTTCCTGATTTGGGCCTGATTATAATGTACCATTAATCTGACCATATCTGCATCAACACGTGAACTTGACAACGACAGCTTACCGACTCGCAATCACCCGTTGCGACTCGCAACCACAGCGTTACAACTCGAGACTACGCGGTTGCGACTCGCAACCATAACAGGACAAGCCGAAACCACAGGTTACGAGTCCCGTTGCGACTCGAGACCTCAGCATGATGAATCGAAACCATGGTTGCGACACCAGTTGCGACTCGCAACCATCCATGATCAACACACAGCATGACTCGAGACCATGCTTGCGAGTCCGGTTGCGACTCGAGACCACACTTTTGGGCCTTAGTTAATGGGCCAGACTGATGGGCTTCTGTGTTAACTGCTTTTACGTGTTTGGGCCTAAGTAGTTGGGCTGAACTTGTGAACCGTATGTGCTTCTATTGACTGTTAACTGTTACTGCTAAACGTGCTTGCCAAACGTGTTGAACATTTGTACACTACTTGGTTCGAATCTGATTATACGTGATATCCGTGTTAGGACGTTATTGACTACTTGCGACTTGATTGACTTTCTGTGTTTGACTGCCGAGCAAACCAAGGTGAGTTCACACCCTTTACAAAGCATGGGATTCCCTGGGTTGGGAACGGGGTTAAGGAACGTGGTTCCTCGTCTACCTTGGGTAGGACGTCAGTGGTTCAGGAATGTGATTCCTCGTCCGGATGGACGGATAAACGTACTAGACTAAAACTCTATCACGAAGTCCCTCCTTTTTGTATCGACTAATCGCCGGGCCAATGGCGAGCGGGTCATTAGTTAGATAGCGCTATTTAGGTCTGACAAGCCTCACACCGTGCCGCAGAGGACGGGCGTGAACTAATGGATCTGGGGCACGTCAATGATGTTAGACATTGATGTTTTCAGGGCACATAAACATGACTACAGTCAGCAATCGATACGGTAACGAGTCTAGTATACACATGGGGTAGCCCCCACGGCTGGAGAGCCAGATGATGTACATGGGGTAGCCCCCACGGCCGAAATGCCTGATAACTACATGGGGTAGCCCCCACGGCCGGAGTGCCGGAGTAACTGGGAACGAACTGGTCACGTTTTTAAAACTATGGGGTAACCCCCACGGCAGGATGCCAGATAAAGTAAACTGTTTTCGAAACAACTAAAACGAACGCCCACCCGTGAACTCACTCAACTAGTTGTTGACTCGTTACTACATGCTTTGCAGGACCATAGGTACTGAGCTGGAGCTTGCATGGAGGAGGATCGTTGTGGGACAGGGATTGCTACATGTTATGTTAAAACTTGAAAACTTTTGGAACTTATGTTATAACTTTGAACTTATGCTTCCGCTTGCAACTTAAACTTATTTGTTTTGGAACACCAATCGTGATGGTTAAACTTTTATAACTACTTATATGCTTGTTCAGTATGATTGGTGGCTGGATCCTGGTCAGTCACGCCTCTAGGCGGTAGTACTCCGCAGGTGGGATTTTGGGGGTGTGACAGTATTTCGTTTCAAACTATTGTAAATACGAGACATTGATCGTAATGAAATTGATCTTTTATGTGAAATATACATTGTTGTTACGTGTTTATACGTTGATACATACGTTTGTTTGATACATGATTCATAATTCTCATCAACATAAACTTAACTCGTAAACAATTATCATGTATTCGTGATTCTTAAACAAATACTTGGTCGTTTGTTTACAAGACTTAAATCCATGATCTTACACTTATTTGATACCTAAAACATATGTTATACATACATGTTTGCTACATACTTAATAACCACATACTTCCTTCTTTCTTTTTGTGTTTAAAACCCATTTTAGGCCTTGGTAACATGTTTGATACACACTAAACATTATTTAGCATCATAATTATATAAAATGCACCTCCAATATACATCTTACATTGTTAAAACAACAAAAAAAAAAGAAGAAGAAAGAAAGGCAGCTTGCGGCCGCAAGCTGCTAGGTGGGGTTTGGTTTGTTTTTAATTGCATTCTCCCAACTAATCATCAAATGCTCAACCAACATTAACCCTAATTGCTTCCCTATATAAACCACCCTTTCCCAACCTTTTTACCACTTTTACAAGCTCAAAACACTCTCTAAAACACTCCTAAACTCAGCTGAGTTTCAGCAGAAAGTTTCAGCCATTCTAAGTGAGTTTTGACTCACTTCTTCTTCTATTTCTTTCTTTTTTATTCTTCTAAGACACTTGGATAACCTCTAGGAAGATTTTCACAAGTTTGTTTGGGCAAACTAAGGTGAAACCTCACCATTTTTGAGGTCCAAAGTGCACTTTATTTTCTGCTCGTTTTTATCGTCTTAAATCTTCATGTTTTTTATAGAAATTTGGTGGAATGTTGTACCCACCAAGCTCACAACTTAGTCTATGGGTGTGGGTTTGTGTTGAGGTGATTTCCATCAAAGTTTTGAGTTCAAACACTCATTTAATTTCTGTTTATACTTGGTAAAATGAGTTTGTATTAGTTAGTTTCATTCTTGTTATTCATGAACCTCCAAATCATCCTTGTGATGATTTGTGTAGTGGTGAATCCTTGTTATTCATGACCCTCCGAATCATCCTTGTGATGATTTGTGTAGTGGTGAATCGTACAAAGAGGTTAATCCTGCATACTTGACACACTTGATATTCTTGATTGGACTTAGTTTTAGGATGTTATTATTGGGTAAGGATAGTGTAAAAAGGGCCTAAAGTGTGAGAAGTGTATTTTAACACTATATATAATACTATATAACACCATATACACACCGTATAACAATATGTAACACCATATAACATTATGCAACACTATATAACAAATATAACACTATACATCTATCATAGACATGCTATCAGACAAACTATAGTGTTATATTTGTTATATAATGTTATATAGTGTTACATAGCGTTATATGGTATTATATGGTGTTACATATTGTTATACGGTGTTTATATGGTGTTATATAGTATTATATAGTATTATATATAGTGTTATAATACACTTCTCACACTTTGAACACTTTTTACAGGATCCTCTACCTGTTATTATTATTATATAAACTATATGTAACTATATAAAACATGGTTGAATTTGTGATGTTAATCAAGTTATGATTATTCGTCATAAACCTAAGCTAACATATCTAAGATTCTAAGATACTTGTTATAATTCCAATGGGCAATTTGGGACACATGAAACCACTTAATATGGTGTCATAAACGAGCTCTTAGAACTAGATATTATTTTCGTATACATACTTTTGATACTTTAAATTCCAAGTCCGAATCTTCCATTCTTATTCTAAAAACTTACACACCTTGTTTCCCCATGTAGGGTGACTTGGTGATTCCAACCTCAACAAACAACTCTTCACAGGATTATCAAGTTTGAAGCTTGCAAAACCGTGAGTACATTTGACCCATTTTTGTTTTACACATTTTTGGGTGTTGAGGTGATTTCCATCAAAGTTTTGAGTTCAAACACTCATTTAAATTATGTTTATAGTTGGTAAAATGAGTTTGTATTAGTTAGTTTCATTCTTGTTATTCATGACCCTCTAAATCATCCTTGTGATAATTTGTGTAGCGGTGAATCCTTGTTATTCATGACCATCCGAATCATCCTTCTGATGATTTGTGTAGTGGTGAATCCTTGTTATTCATGACCCTCCGAATCATCCTTATGATGACTTGTGTAGTGGTGAATCGTACAAAGAGGTTAATCCTCCATACTTGACATACTTGATATTCTTGATTGGACTTAGTTTTATGATGTTATTATTACTATATAAACTATATGTAACTATATAAAACATGGCTGAATTTATGATGTTAATCAAGTTATGATTATTCGTCATAAACCTAAGCTAACATATCTAAGATTCTAAGATACTTGTTATGATTCCAATGGGCAATTTGGGACACATGAAACCACTTAATATGGTGTCATAAACGAGCTCTCAGAACTAGATATTATTTTCGTATACATACTTTTCATACTTTAAATTCCAAGTCCGAATCTTCCATTCTTATTCCAAAAACTTACACACCTTGTTTCCCCATGTAGGGTGACTTGGTGATTCCAACCTCAACAAACAACTCTTCACGGGATTATCAAGTTTGAAGCTTGCAAAACCGTGAGTACACTTGACCCATTTTCGTTTTACACATTTTGGGGTGTAACATGTTAGGTTATTAAAATCACAACACTTAAACATTATCTTTATGCAGAAACAATCCAATACATGCATGCATACGTTATACTTGATATGTCTATCTAGGTTAGTTTGTTTTGTGATTGAACTTGTCATTAACTTCGATCAAGCCTACCTTAACATGTATAGCGCTATAGGAGTAACACACCGCCTGTGAACGTTGGGTTATGTTAAGAATCTTTTACTTACGTGAACTTTGGTTTGACTTGTTTATCACATGCTAGATTTACGTTAATCTTGAATAACATAGTTTGCCATGTGGATTCGTTCAAACATTTTTATACTTATTCTATATACTTAAACTTGTGTACTCGCCAAAACTTTTTGTGTTGAACTATACTTTTTAACATGTTGCAGGTTGATGATGTTGTTTATGATGAAATCTAGTAGGGAAGACACTCAAAACGCATCTTTAAATTACTAGAATTGTTATCTCATTTTTGTTGAACTTGTCGTATTTTGTCTTTTCTATGTTGTAATTTGAATTTCCATGATGTACTTGACAATTATTAAAATGAAATGAAATCAGTTTTGGATTAAACTATTGTCACATAATGTTATGAGGACTTTGAGCAATCTCGTTCGTCTCACTCCGATGTTTCCGCCATCAGTTGGGGTGTGACAGATTGGTATCAGAGCCATAACTATATGGAATTAGGTAGAATTGCAATGTTCGACCTAGTCTATAGCAGGTACCATACTTCTGACCATTTTTGTTACTTGTTTAAAATGCTATTTCTTCCTATTTGCTTCTTTCTACTTCTTTTGTCTTAATATTTACAATATGTTATTCCTAAGACATTTACACAATACACTTTTGAAGACTTGAAGACACCCGTAATACAAACGAGACGAGTTCACTAAAATAGGCGTGAAACCCATAATTTGGTGAACGACTCTCACTCCGCGTATTCTATTTTGCACGAAATTACGCCATCAGGTTAGGAGTGAAATCCACATCTTGATGGTAAATTTCCAATTCAAATTCTAGTGGACCCTCGTCAAAGTATCGAAATTAAATTTTTACCCGACGAGTACCAACCACACTTAGGGTACGAAATCGTCAAGTTATGGGTGAAACCCGCATCTTGTCAATTAAGTCCCATTCCTCGATTTTCAATCCCACCAAAGTTTTGATTGTTTCAATCAATTAGGGACGTGTAGTAACTGGAAGGGTAAGATACCGTTAATTGCTTCTCGACGAGAGTATCTAACCTATAGGCCAAAGCACGTTTCCCTAATTTGAAAGGACTTTCGATTCACTTTGGAATAGTCGATTTTTCTAAACCCGAAACAATCCAGTGTTCTATTGAGCCTCTCTTTTATGCTATCTCAATTTATATGTGATTTTATACTTGTTACCTCATTCATTTCAAAACCAATACACGATTCACACGTCTCTCGTAATAAAAAACAATAATAATTCTCGTGAACAAACTAAATTTATACTCTTTTATGCAATCATACGTGTTATGCCTTGTGAATACTTGTTGAATACATGCACTTTATGTGAATCATAAGTGCTACATGAATACTTACATGCTTATACGGGCAAAGCTTATTTTGAATTATGATTAAGTCTCATCCTTTCCTTCTCTTTCGATTCTTAGATGCCTTCGTATAGTTTATCCCACAAGGCCAAGAAGACCAAGTCTGGCTCCAAACCTAATTCGAAGAAGGGTTCCAACTCCAACTCCGACTCGATGTCCAAGAAAGATTGCATCAAGTTTATGGCCAAAGCAAAGTGCCAAGATCATACCCGACATCGTTAGCAAGATCCAACCCAACCTTGACTCACCCCATGCCTCCGTCGATTGAAAGGTGGAAACACCTAGGGACACATGAAACCACTTAATATGGTGTCATAAACGAGCTCTTAGAACTAGATATTATTTTCGTATACATACTTTTGATACTTTAAATTCCAAGTCCGAATCTTCCATTCTTATTCCAAAAACTTACACACCTTGTTTCCCCATGTAGGGTGACTTGGTGATTCCATCCTCAACAAACAACTCTTCACGGGATTATCAAGTTTGAAGCTTGCAAAACTGTGAGTACACTTGACCCATTTTCGTTTTACACATTTTTGGGTGTAACATGTTAGGTTATTAAAATCACAACACTTAAACATTATCTTTATGCACAAACAATCCAATACATGCATGCGTACGTTATACTTGATATGTCTATCTAGGTTAGTTTGTTTTGTGATTGAACTTTTCTTTAACTTCGATCAAGCCTACCTTAACATGTATAGCGCTATAGGAGTAACGCACCGCCTGTGAACGTTGGGTTATGTTAAGAATCTTTTACTTGCGTGAACTTTGGTTTCACTTATTTATCACATGCTAGATTTACGTTAATCTTGAATAACATAGTTTGCCATGTGGATTCGTTCAAACATTTTTATACTTATTCTATATACTTAAACTTGTGTACTTGCCAATACTTTTTGTGTTGAACTATACTTTTTAACATGTTGCAGGTTGATGATGTTGATTATGATGAAATCTAGTAGGGAAGACACTCGAAACGCATCTTTAAATTACTAGAATTGTTATCTCATTTTTGTTGAACTTGTCGTATTTTGTCTTTTCTATGTTGTAATTTGAATTTCCATGATGCACTTGACAATTATTATAATGAAATGAAATCGGTTTTGGATTAAACTATTGTCACATAATGTTATGAAGACTTTGAGCAATCTCGTTCGTCTCACTCTGATGTTTCCGCCATCAGTTGGGGTGTGACAGATTGGTATCAGAGCCATAACTATAGGGAATTAGGTAGAATTGCAATGTTCGACCTAGTCTATAGCAGGTACCATACTTTTGACCATTTTTGTTACTTGTTTAAAATGCTATTTCTTCCTATTTGCTTCTTTCTACTTCTTTTGTCTTAATATTTTCAATATTTCTTTCCTAAGACATTTACACAATACACTTTTGAAGACTTGAAGACACCCGTAATACAAACGAGACGAGTTCACTAAAATAGTCGTGAAACCCATAATTTGGTGAACGACTCTTACTGTGACAACTCGAGTTTCCAAGATTCCACTTTCGCATTTATTGCACGTTCACTGCTTGTTTAGTGTTTACTTGCACAATTGGTTTGCTTTGTAACTGTATATGTTTTGGTTCGATAAAGTGTATTATGAATATTGCAAGGTTATGTGTTATTTTATGAAAGATTTGACAACTACATGAATTTGGTGGTGAAACTGTAAATTATGTTGTGATGGGTGTGCTTTATGTAAAAGGTGATACTTAGGGGTGTGTAGAGTAGTTAGTGAAATTTTAATCACCCTTAACCCTAACCTCCTCCCTAATCATTCACTAATCATCTCACAAACCATCATACGTATCTTCAAGACTTCTCTACAACTCTCTCTTGCAATCATCTTCTTTCTCATTGGCACAAGTTCTCTTGCATCAATCTTGATCTTTTATTCCATTTAGAATCAATCCAAGGTAATTAATTGTTCAATGATTTCTTGTTGTTAATCTTTGATTATGTGATTCATGCAAACCCTAGTTCTACATGTAATGGTTCTGTGTTTATTGATTATTGTGAAATGGTTATGGTTGTTGTGTAATCATTTGCTTGATGATTAAGATGCATGATATTAGAACGGTTGATGATTAATTTGATTACTGCACTGTGAATACATGAAATTAGGGTTTCTTAATCATATGCGTAACTGTTACATTGAGTTTGAATGTTTGCACGATTGATGTCTGACCTTTGATTTCACATAAGGTCCGAATTTTGTTGATTCACATGATGTCCGAACTTTTGAAATAATATTAAGGTCCGAGCTTTTGATATGACATGAAGTCCGAATTTTATCTTATAGATCCCTTGTCCGAATTTTTAAAAGGTGATGGGTTGTCCGAGTTTTTGAAGACAATGCCCTGTCCGACTTTTATCATCATGCTTGACCGAACTATATGTATTTGAATGGCCCAAAGTTATTACACATGAGTGGGGTCCGACTTTTGTAGTTGGATGCAAGGTCCGACCTTTAAACCCTAAACATGGTCCGAGTTTCTGTCTTGTTAACCTAGTCCGACTTTTCAAGGGGATGGGGTCCGACTTTTTGAGAGACATAAGGGTGTCCGAGTTTTAAAGGAGGGAACCCCCTTGGTCCGAGTTTTGTGGTATCACATGATGTCCGAGCTTTATATGCTTGCTAGTCCGATTTTCTTGTAATGTGTACTTTGTCCGAATTTTATGAGGGGGGGATGTATCCGACTTTCTGACTAAGTATCAAGGGGTCCGACCCTTGTATAGTACAAGGGGTGGGGGGTCCGACCTTTGAGATGATCTTGTCCGAGCTTTGTAATAAGACACTAGATCCGAGTTTTTGATTGAATGATATATAGATTGTCCGAGTGTTTATGCTGGATGCAAGTCTGAGTTTTATGCTTTGATGGTGGTCCGAATTACATATGTGATATATAAGCAGAACCTTACAAAGTAATGTATGAACCGAGTTACTTGTAAACACCAGTGTTAGAGCCTACTGTATGTTTCTGTGTGTTTCTGTACATTACACTCTTCTGCTTGCTACTGTATGCTACTGTATGACACTGTGTGTATGAACAATCTATGTCACACTATTCTGTACACGATTATCACACGGAATCACCGTTGTTTGGATGTCAAAGACTTGTAAACCCTAATTGAATATAAACACTTACATCAAGTTATGTGCAATGTACCTAGGTCGTGTGTAAAGGACCTAACTATTAATTAACACTAGAAGCAATAACATACCGAGCAAAACAAGGTGAGTTCACACTTTTACTAAGGCATGGGATTCCCAGGGCTTGGGAATGGGATTGAAGGAATGAGATTGAATAGCTTCGTACTTACATTGTTACTAGACTATCCACCATCGTCCTCGGTTGTGCAGGACGCATACGTAAAACCTACGTATACTTGTACTCCTCACTGTCCTCAGGTTGCGAAGGACACTCACGTAAAACCTACGTGAACTTATACTCACTACTTCCACGGTTGTGTCAGGCACTTACGTAAAACCTACGTAAACCCCCGCGTACCCCTGTCCTCGGTTTGTGAAGGACACTTACGTAAATCCTACGTAAATATTGTACGTACTACTGTTCTCGGTAAGAAGAACACGTATGGTTACAAATAGTCTAGTGTATATGCAACATGGGAAGCCCCCACCAATAGAACATACCATTGGCCTAGTAGAGCCACACGTTACAAACGAACTTACTATTACACGCTTACTTTCTGTGAACTCGCTCAACTAGTTGTTGACTCTCTGTTACATGCCTTGCAGGTCGTTAGGTATACATGGAGCTTGCATGGGGAGGCGCGGTCGTTGTGGAACAAGGATCGTGAACGCTTTGATTGAACATTATGACATTTTATACATTACTTATGATTGGGCTTTTATTCATACGCTTCCGCTAAACATTGTTATTACACTTATGTTTTGAACACCTTTCATATGGATTGGTTTGGTTAATTTACATTTACTTTTACTATATACGTTGTTCTATATGATTGGTGGCTTGATCCTGGTCAGTCACGCTCCCAAGCGGTGATACTCCGCATGTGGATTTTGGGGGTGTGACAGATTGGTATCAGAGCCATTGGTTATAGAGAACTTGGTTTTAATATGGGGAAAACGTTTTTATTAAAACCAGACTATAACCAGTACAGTGCTCAACGATCCACAACGACGCCTCGCTCCACGTGCAAGACTCAACATTCTAGGTAATAAGGTTTATGTTTATTGCCTACATGCTAGAATTACATAAAACTTTGCTCGTGGTATGCTTAGATTTCATTGCTCACTATTTGTTATTGCTTGAGAACACTTGTGTGCTTACACTCTTCTGTCATCGCACTATTCGCGAATCTTTCTCACTTATGTTGCCTTTGATGTGAAGATCAATGGCCGGACGTATTAACTTGACTCAAGCCCAGTTGACGGCTCTTATCAACGAACAAGTTGACGGCCCTACAGTCGTAACTCATACTAGGATCTTTAGATCCTACATTCCTAAGCCAACTCTTGTGTTTAACCTTGTCCTATTCTTACGCATTAGGTCAACCAGCTCAGCAACCTGTTTGCACTTTCAAGAACTTCATGGACTGTCGTCCTAGCACGTTCAGTGGCACGGAGGGAGCGGTTGGACTCCTCCACTGGTTTGAAAAGCTCGAGTCGGTATTTGAGATGTGTGAATGCCCTGAGGCTCGCAGGGTGAAATACGCCATTGGTACTTTAGAAGGGATTGCGCTGACTTGGTGGAATGCGCAAGTTCAGCTTTTGGGATTAGCAGCTGCTAACGCTACTCCCTGGAATGATTTCAAAGAGCTGATTAAGCGAGAGTATTGCTTACGAGACGACATCCACAAGCTAGAGGTGGAGTTCTTTCAGTTGAAAATGTCTGGGTCGGAAATCGAGGCTTACACTAAAAGGTCAAACGAGCTGGCAGTTCTATGTCCAACTATGGTGGACCCTCCTATTAGACGTATTGAGTTGTATCTCAAAGGGTTGGCACCAGAAATTCAGAGCCATGTGACATCGGCTAATCTTGACAATATCCAGGATATTCAGCGCCTTGCTCATCGCCTCACAGATCAGGCAGTGGAACAAGACAGGCTGCCTAAGCGCATCAGCGCTACTGCTACCGTTACCACTTCTGCTACTCCTGCTACCCCCAGTGACAACAAGAGAAAATGGGAGGGGGATTCCAGCAAAGGTTCAGCTTCAGTTCAGTCCCAAGTTCAGCAGCGAAAGACTGACAACTATCAGAGTCCTAGTCAGCAATCTTCGGGCAGTCACAGGCAGGGTGGTTATCGAGGGAACCTCCCAAAGTGTAACAACTGTAACAGACACCACAGTGGCCAGTGCAACAAGGGTCGCTGTCAGAGATGCCTCAAGATGGGTCATGAGGCCAAGGATTGTAGGAGCCCGCGGCCTGCGAATCAGAATCAGCAGCAGCAGCGAACACCGCAGAATCAGCAACAGGGCAACAAGGGATGTTTTCATTGTGGCGCTGAAGGTCATTTCAAAAGGCACTGCCCTTAGTTAAACCGAAACCAGAACAACAACAACAACAACAACAATAACAACAACCAGGGCAATGGCAACAACAATAATGGGGGAAACAACAATGATGGGAACAACGGCGCTAGGGGTCATGCATTTGTGTTGGGGCAGGGTGATGCCAGGAATGATCCCAACGTAGTCATGGGTAAGTTTCTTCTTGACGACTTTTACGTTACTGTATTGTTCGATTCGGGTGCGGATACTAGTTATGTGTCTTTGAAAGTTAGCCAAATGTTAAAACGTGCACCAACTCTCCTAAACACCAAACATGTCGTAGAGTTAGCTAATGGTAAGAATCTAGAGGCCACACACATAGTTTAGGGTTGTAATCTTATCCTCGCTGGTCAAGCTTTCTCCATCGACCTCATTCCTATAGTTCTGGGTAGTTTCGACGTCGTCGTTGGTATGGATTGGTTATCCAAGCAGCAAGCAGAGATCCTATGTAAGGAGAAGATCATTCGTATTCCTCGTTATGGTAAAGAACCTCTCGAAGTTCAAGGCGACAAGAGTGGTGCTGTGGTTGGCATCATCTCCTTCCTGAAGGCCCAAAAGTGTTTGCGAAAGGGACACACCGCCATTTTGGCACTAGTTACTGATGCATCAACGAAAGAGAAAAGAATAGAGGATATCCCAGTTGTACGCGAATTTCCTCAAGTGTTTCCTGAAGATTTACCTGGACTACCGCCTCATCGCCAGGTCGAGTTTCAAGTCGAGCTAGCTCCAGGAGCAGCACCTATAGCTCGTGCACCGTATCGTTTAGCTCCAACTGAACTGGAAGAACTGTCTAAGCAACTACAAGAGCTCGTGGATAAGGGCTTTATTCGTCCTAGCTCTTCGCCTTGGGGAGCTCCAGTGTTATTCGTGAAAAAGAAAGACGGTACATTCAGAATGTGCATTGATTACCGCGAACTGAACAAGGTCACAGTGAAGAATCGCTACCCTCTTCCACGTATTGACGACTTATTCGACCAGTTGCAAGGGTCGAGCTTCTACTCCAAGATTGATCTGAGGTCAGGATACCATCAGCTGAGAGTCCGGGATGAGGACGTCTCTAAGACAGCATTCAGAACTCGCTACGGCCACTACGAGTTTCTAGTCATGCCATTCGGGTTAACAAACGCACTGGCAGTCTTCATGGATCTTATGAACAGGGTGTGCAAGCCTTATTTAGACAAGTTCGTGATTGTTTTCATCGACGACATTCTGATCTACTCCAAGAGTCAGGAGGAACACAAGCAGCATCTGCGACTTATCTTGGAACTCCTTCGAAAGGAACAACTGTACGCCAAGTTTTCAAAATGCGACTTCTGGCTTCGTGAAGTCCACTTCCTAGGCCATGTGGTAAACAAGGATGGGATACATGTTGATCCATCCAAGGTAGATTCGATCAGAAACTGGCCTGCACCGCGTACACCAACGGAAATACGCCAATTTTTGGGTTTGGCAGGTTATTACAGACGGTTCATCAAAGACTTCTCCAAGATCGCACAGCCGCTTACCTTGTTGACACAGAAAGGTGTTACCTATCGCCGGGGTAATACACAAGAAACGGCTTTTTAGTACCTGAAAGATAGGCTATGCAGCACACCTATTCTCTCTTTGCCAGAGGGCACGGATGATTTTGTGGTCTATTGTGACGCATCGATACAGGGGCTTGGTTGTGTATTGATGCAGCGGGATAAAATTATTGCTTATGCTTCGCACCAACTCAAAGTTCACGAACGGAATTACACGACGCACGATTTAGAGCTGGGAGCTGTTGTTTTCGCGCTTAAGATATGGCGACACTACCTGTACGGTACCAAGTGCACTATTTACACCGATCACAGGAGTCTCAAGCATATCTTCAAGCAGAAGGAATTGAACATGCGTCAACGACGATGGGTTGAACTACTGAATGATTACGAATGTGCCATCAAGTACCATCCAGGCAAAGCCAATGTTGTGGCTGACGCTCTCAGTCGAAAAGACACTCTACCTAGGCGTGTCCGAGCCTTGCAGCTCACTATTCAGTCTAGTCTTCCTGCACAGATACGAGATGCTCAGGTAGAAGCATTGAAACCAGAAAATGTCAAGGATGAAGCCTTACGCGGTTCAAGGCAGCGATTAGAACAGAAGGAAGACGGCGCCTACTACGTAACGGGGCGTATTTGGGTCCCACTATATGGCGGTTTACAAGAACTTGTAATGGATGAAGCTCACAAGTCTCGCTACTCGGTACATCCAGGTTCGGATAAAATGTATCATGATCTCAGAACTACATATTGGTGGCCTAGCATGAAGGCCCACATAGCAACATACGTCGGCAAGTGTTTGACCTGTGCGAGGGTCAAGACGGAGTACTAGAAACCCTCAGGCCTACTTCAGCAACCCAAGATACCACAGTGGAAATGGGAAGAAATTTCCATGGATTTTGTTACTGGCCTGCCTAGATCCCAGCGTGAGAATGATACTATTTGGGTGATCGTAGATCGACTCACCAAGTCTGCTCATTTCTTGGCTATCAAAGAAACGGATAAGTTCTCTACCTTAGCAGACATCTACTTGAAAGAAGTTGTTTCGAGGCACGGCGTACCAACTTCTATTATTTCGGATCGAGATGCACGATTCACTTCAGAATTATGGCAAGCAATGCACAAAGCTTTCGGCTCACGGCTAGACATGAGCACAGCTTACCACCCTCAAATAGATGGGCAGTCTGAGCGCACTATCCAGACTCTAGAAGACATGCTTCGGGCGTGTGTTATCGATTTCGGCAACAGCTGGGAAAAGCATCTCCCGTTAGTGGAGTTTTCGTACAATAACAGTTACCACACCAGCATACAAGCCGCTCCATTCGAGGCATTGTACGGACGTAAATGCCAGTCACCTCTCTGTTGGGCAGAGGTGGGGGATAGTCAGATCACAGGTCCAGAAATGGTAGTTGATGCTACTGAACGAATTGCACAGATACGACAACGCATGGCGGCAGCTCGCGACCATCAGAAAAGTTACGCTGATAAGCGCAGGAAACCGCTCGAGTTCCAAGTTGGGGATCGAGTGCTACTCAAAGTCTCACCCTGGAAGGGTGTGGTTCGTTTTGGTAAACGAGGCAAGCTCAATCCATGGTATGTTGGACTGTTTGAAATCACTGAAAGAATAGGCAAAGTGGCCTACAGACTAAATTTACCAGCTAAACTCGGTGCAGTTCACAATGTTTTCCATGTATCGAATCTGAAGAAGTGCCTATCAGATGAGACCCTCATAGTTCCTTTTAAGGAACTCACTATCGACGAGCGGTTGCAGTTCGTCGAGGAACCAGTTGAAATCACGGACCGGGATGTCAAGGTCCTCAAGAACACTAGAATACCTCTTGTACGAGTTCGTTGGAACTCCCGTCGTGGCCCAGAGTACACCTGGGAACGAGAAGATCAAATGGAACTCAAGTATCCCCAGTTATTCGAAAACCGTGCAACCACTACTGAGGCTGAAGCTACTACTACAGAATTTCGGGACGAAATTCCAAATTAACGGGGGGATGATGTGACACCCCAGGAAAACCAGTAAACGATGCAACTTACCTAGCTTCCTCAGTAACCGCATGCTAAATTTCGGGACGAAATTTCTTTCAAGTTGGGGATAATGTGACAACTCGAGTTTCCAAGATTCCACTTTCGCATTTATTGCACGTTCACTGCTTGTTTAGTGTTTACTTGCACAATTGGTTTGCTTTGTAACTGTATATGTTTTGGTTCGATAAAGTGTATTATGAATATTGCAAGGTTATGTGTTATTTTATGAAAGATTTGACAACTACATGAATTTGGTGGTGAAACTGTAAATTATGTTGTGATGGGTGTGCTTTATGTAAAAGGTGATACTTAGGGGTGTGTAGAGTAGTTAGTGAAATTTTAATCACCCTTAACCCTAACCTCCTCCCTAATCATTCACTAATCATCTCACAAACCATCATACGTATCTTCAAGACTTCTCTACAACTCTCTCTTGCAATCATCTTCTTTCTCATTGGCACAAGTTCTCTTGTATCAATCTTGATCTTTTATTCCATTTAGAATCAATCCAAGGTAATTGTTCAATGATTTCTTGTTGTTAATTATCCGTAACTGTTACATTGAGTTTGAATGTTTGCACGATTGATGTCTGACCTTTGATTTCACATAAGGTCCGAATTTTGTTGATTCACATGATGTCCGAACTTTTGAAATAATATTAAGGTCCGAGCTTTTGATATGACATGAAGTCCGAATTTTATCTTATAGATCCCTTGTCCGAATTTTTAAAAGGTGATGGGTTGTCTGAGTTTTTGAAGACAATGCCCTGTCTGACTTTATCATCATGCTTGTCCGAACTATATGTACTTGAATGGCCCGAAGTTATTACACATGAGTGGGGTCCCACTTTTGTAGTTGGATGCAAGGTCCGACCTTTAAACCCTAAACATGGTCCGAGTTTCTGTCTTGTTAACCTAGTCCGACTTTTCAAGGGGATGGGGGTCCGACTTTTTGAGAGACATAAGGGTGTCCGAGTTTTAAAGGAGGGAACCCCCTTGGTCCGAGTTTTGTGGTATCACATGATGTCCGAGCTTTATATGCTTGCTAGTCCGATTTTCTTGTAATGTGTACTTTGTCCGAATTTTATGAGGGGGGATGTATCCGACTTTCTGAATAAGTATCAAGGGGTCCGACCCTTGTATAGTACAAGGGGGGGGGTCCGACCTTTGATATGATCTTGTCCGAGCTTTGTAATAAGACACTAGATCCGAGTTTTTGATTGAATGATATATAGATTGTCCGAGTGTTTATGCTGGATGCATGTCTGAGTTTTATGCTTTGATGGTGGTCCGAATTACATATGTGATATATAATCAGAACCTTACAATGTAATGTATGAACCGAGTTACTTGTAAACACCAGTGTTAGAGCCTACTTTATGTTTCTGTGTGTTTCTGTACATTACACTCTTCTACTTGCTACTGTATGCTACTGTATGACACTGTGTGTATGAACAATCTATGTCACGCTATTCTGTACACGATTATCACACGGAATCACCGTTGTTTGGATGTCAAAGGCTTGTAAACCCTAATTGAATATAAACACTTACGTCAAGTTATGTGCAATGTACCCAGGTCGTGTGTAAAGGACCTAACTATTAATTAACACTAGAAGCAATAACATACCGAGCAAAACAAGGTGAGTTCACACTTTTACTAAGGCATGGGATTCCCAGGGCTTGGGAATGGGATTGAAGGAATGAGATTGAATAGCTTCGTACTTACATTGTTACTAGACTATCCACCATCGTCCTCGGTTGTGCAAGACGCATACGTAAAACCTACGTATACTTGTACTCCTCACTGTCCTCAGGTTGCGAAGGACACTCACGTAAAACCTACGTGAACTTATACTCACTACTGCCACGGTTGTGTCAGGCACTTACGAAAACCTACGTAAACCCCCGCGTACCCCTGTCCTCGGTTTGTGAAGGACACTTACGTAAATCCTACGTAAATATTGTACGTACTACTGTTCTCGGTAAGAAGAACACTTATGGTTACAAATAGTCTAGTGTATATGCAACATGGGAAGCCCCCACCAATAGAACATACCATTGGCCCAGTAGAGCCACACGTTACAAACGAACTTACTATTACGCGCTTACTTTCTGTGAACTCGCTCAACTAGTTGTTGACTCTCTGTTACATGCCTTGCAGGTCGTTAGGTATACATGGAGCTTGCATGGGGAGGCGCGGTCGTTGTGGAACAAGGATCGTGAACGCTTTGATTGAACATTATGACATTTTATACATTACTTATGATTGGGCTTTTATTCATACGCTTCCGCTAAACATTGTTATTACACTTATGTTTTGAACACCTTTCATATGGATTGGTTTGGTTAATTTACATTTACTTTTACTATATACGTTGTTCTATATGATTGGTGGCTTGATCCTGGTAAGTCACGCTCCCAAGCGGTGATACTCCTCATGTGGATTTTGGGGGTGTGACACTTACTCCGCTTATTCTATTTTGCATGAAATTACGCCATCATGTTAGGAGTGAAATCCACATCTTGATGGTAAATTTCCAATTCAAATTCTAGTGGACCCTCGTAAAAGTATCGAAATTAAATTTTTACCCGACGAGTACTAACCACACTTAGGGTACGGAATCGTCAAGTTATGGGTGAAACCCACATCTTGTCGATTAAGTCCCATTCCTCGATTTTCAATCCCGCCAAAGTTTCGATTGTTTCAATCAATTAGGGACGTGTAGTAACTGGAAGGGTAAGATACCGTTAATTGTTTATCGACGAGAGTATCTTACCTATAGGCAAAAGCACATTTCCTTAATTTGAAAGGACTTTCGATTCACTTTGGAATAGTCGATGTTTCTAAACCCGAAACAATCCAGTGTTCTATTGAGCCTCTTTTATGTTATCTCAATTTATATGTGATTTTATACTTGTTACCTCGTTCATTTCAAAACCGATACATGATTCACACGTCTCTCGTAATAAAAAACAATAATAATTCTCGTGAACAAACTAAATTTACTCTTTTATGCAATCATACGTGTTATGCCTTGTGAATACTTGTTGAATACATGCACTTTATGTGAATCATAAGTGCTACATGAATACTTACATGCTTATACGTGCAAAGCTTATTTTGAATTATGATTAAGTCTCATCCTTTCCTTCTCTTTCGATTCTTAGATTCCTTCGTATAATTTATCCCACAAGGCCAAGAAGACCAAGTCTGGCTCCAAATCTAATTCGAAGAAGGGTTCCAACTCCAACTCCGACTCAATGTCCAAGAAAGATTGCATGAAGTTTATGACCAAAGCAAAGGGCCAAGATCATACCCGACATCGTTAGCAAGATCCAACCCAACCCTGACTCACCCCATACCTCCGTCGACTCAAAGGTGGAAACACCTAGGGACACATGAACCCACTTAATATGGTGTCATAAACGAGCTCTTAGAACTAGATATTATTTTCGTATACATACTTTTAATACTTTAAATTCCAAGTCCGAATCTTCCATTCTTATTCCAAAAACTTACACACCTTGTTTCCCCATGTAGGGTGACTTGGTGATTCCAACCTCAACAAACAACTCTTCACGGGATTATCAAGTTTTTTTTGCTTGCAAAACCGTGAGTACACTTGACCCATTTTCGTTTTACACATTTTTGGGTGTAACATGTTAGGTTATTAAAATCACAACACTTAAACATTATCTTTATGCACAAACAATCCAATACATGCATGCATACGTTATACTTGATATGTCTATCTAGGTTAGTTTGTTTTGTGATTGAACTTGTCATTAACTTCGATCAAGCCAACCTTAACATGTATAGCGCTATAGGAGTAACGCACCGCCTGTGAACGTTGGGTTATGTTAAGAATCTTTTACTTGCGTGAACTTTGGTTTGACTTGTTTATCACATGCTAGATTTACGTTAATCTTGAATAACATAGTTTGCCATGTGGATTCGTTCAAACATTTTTATACTTATTCTATATACTTAAACTTGTGTACTCGCCAATACTTTTTGTGTTGAACTATACTTTTTAACATGTTGCAGGTTGATGATGTTGATTATGATGAAATCTAGTAGGGAAGACACTCAAAACGCATCTTTAAATTACTAGAATTGTTATCTCATTTTTGTTGAACTTCTCGTATTTTGTCTTTTCTATGTTATAATTTGAATTTCCATGATGCACTTGACAATTATTATAATGAACTGAAATCGGTTTTGGATTAAACTATTGTCACATAATGTTATGAAGACTTTGAGCAATCTCGTTCGTCTCACTCTGATGTTTCCGCCATCAGTTGGGGTGTGACAGATTGGTATCAGAGCCATAACTATAGGGAATTAGGTAGAATTGCAATGTTCGACCTAGTCTATAGCAGGTACCATACTTTTGACCATTTTTGTTACTTGTTTAAAATGCTATTTCTTCCTATTTGCTTCTTTCTACTTCTTTTGTCTTAATATTTACAATATGTCTTTCCTAAGACATTTACACAATACACTTTTGAAGACTTGAAGACACCCGTAATACAAACGAGACGCGTTCACTAAAATAGGCATGAAACCCATAATTTGGTGAACGACTCTCACTCCGCGTATTCTATTTTGCACGAAATTATGCCATCAAGTTAGGAGTGAAATCCACATCTTGATGGTAAATTTCCAATTCAAATTCTAGTGGACCCTTGTCAAAGTATCGAAATTAAATTTTTACCCGACGAGTACCAACCACACTTAGGGTACGAAATCATCAAGTTATGGGTGAAACCCGCATCTTGTCGATTAAGTCCCATTCCTCGATTTTCAATCCCACCAAAGTTTCGATTGTTTCAATCAATTAGGGACGTGTAGTAACTGGAAGGGTAAGATACCGTTAATTTCTTCTCGACGAGAGTATCTTACCTATAGGCCAAAGCACGTTTCCCTAATTTGAAAGGACTTTCAATTCACTTTGGAATAGTCGATGTTTCTAAACCCGAAACAATCCAGTGTTCTATTGAGCCTCTCTTTTATGTTATCTCAATTTATATGTGATTTTATACTTGTTACCTTGTTCATTTCAAAACCGATACACGATTCACACGTCTCTCGTAATAAAAAACAATAATAATTCTCGTGAACAAACTAAATTTATACTCTTTTATGCAATCATGCGTGTTATGCCTTGTGAATACTTGTTGAATACATGCACTTTATGTGAATCATAAGTGCTACATGAATACTTACATGCTTATACGTGCAAAGCTTATTTTGAATTATGATTAAGTCTCATCCTTTCTTCTCTTTCGATTCTTAGATTCCTTCGTATAGTTTATCCCACAAGGCCAAGAAGACCAAGTCTGGCTCCAAACCTAATTTGAAGAAGGGTTCCAACTCCAACTCCGACTCGATGTCCAAGAAAGATTGCATGAAGTTTATGGCCAAAGCAAAGGGCCAAGATCATACCCGACATCATTAGCAAGATCCAACCCAACCCTGACTCACCCCATGCCTCCGTCGACTCAAAGGTGGAAACATCTAGGGAGACATTCCTGTTTAAACATTTTATGGCCTGTAAACCCCTTGAGTTCACTCGCAAAGATGGTGAACCACCCTGCTGAACTGATTCGATGCTATCAAACTAACTTTCCTGCAAAGCGGTTGTCCTGACAACCTGCGAACCCTGAATGCTACAGGGGTATTCCGTTCGAGAGCTCTCGAACGGTGGCCCTCTGTGTGTAATACACGAGGAAACGTTGTCGCCAAATGCCCTACCTTGGGCTGAATTGAAGCAATTAATGAAGGACAGGTTTTGTCCTCCCCACGAGCTTCAAAAACTAGAAAACGAATTCTGGAACGACAATGCTGGTTTGACAGCGCGCTTCAAAAAACTCAGTGCCCTTTGCGCTGGTCAAGTCGAATTTGTCGACAAGGCTATTGCTAAATACATTCATTGCCTCCCACCTACCTTGATGAATCACGTTGTGTTCGCTTCCTCCAAAACCCACAAAGATGTATTCCATTTAGCAGCCGAACTCAATAACAATTGTGTTCTTCATGACACCTCTAACAAGGTTTCATCGAAGAATGCTCACCAAGCTACCACCGACACCACCAACATTGAAACCTCCTCCCCACCAACTAAGAAAAACAAGAACAAGAAGCAGAAGGCTTCTAGTCAAAACTGTGCGGTAGTCACTCCGCAAAACCCTAAACCCTTGCAATCTATTCCTGCTACACCCATCACTGAGCCTCAACGCAAAGCTTACACTGGGACTCAACCCAAGTGTAGCACCTGCCTTTACCATCATCCAGCCTATGCTCCATGCCATTTGTGCACTAATTGCAATCGGTATGGACACTTTGCTTCGCAATGCCATAAACCTATTGTTTCCCAAAACCAAGCTGTCGTAACCCAGAACCCTACACCCAATCAGGCTCAACCACAAGTCGTTACTGTTCTTGCGTGTTTCAAGTGTGGCGATCCGAATCACCTTGCTAATGCCTGCACTCAACGCAACAACAACAATCAGCAGCAACAACAATAGTAGCAGCCTTAACAAGCTCGAGGCAGAGCTTTCATTATCACCACCGCTCAGGCGCAGAACGCTAATGATGTCATAACAGGTACGTTTCTCATCAACCATGTCTATGCTTCTTATCTATTTGATACTGGCGCAAAAAAGAGTTTTGTATCCATTGAATTCGAACCTATGCTTAAGTGTAAACGCTCTAAGTTACCAAGATCATTCGCTGTCGAAGTCGCAAATGGTAAACCCGTCACTGTCGATTCCGTCCTTTCTAAGTGTTCTTTGAATCTCAACGATCATACGTTTTCGATTGGCCTCATACCTATGCAAATGGGTAGTTTTGACATTATAGTTGGTATGGACTGGCTTACGCGAGTTTGTGCTGAAGTTGTTTGTTCCGACAAGTTCATTCGCCTTCCTCTTCCTAACGGTGATTCCTTGCACGTCTATGGCAAGAAACCTTCTAAAGGTCTCAAGCTTATGTCGTGTACTCAAGCGAACAAACACTTGCGTAAAGGTTCCTTCGCCTTTCTTGCCCACGTTATGGAAAAGAAGGATAAGGGCTCGAGAGTGAGTGATGTTCCTATCATTTGTAATTTTCCCGATGTGTTTCCTGATGATCTTCCTGGTCCGCCTCCTGCACGTTCTGTCGACTTTCGTATCGATTTATTGCCTGTCGCTAAGTCTCCATATTGTTTAGCATCCTCGGAAATATCGAGCGAACTTCAAGAGCTTCTTGATAAAGGCTTTATATGCCCTAGTACTTCTCCCTGGGGCGCTCCCGTTCTATTCGTCAAGAAGAAAGATGGATCATTTGAATGTGTATTGACTATCGTGAGCTCAACAAGCTTACTGTCAAAAACCGATATCCTCTTCCTCGTATTGACGATCTCTTCGATCAACTACAAGGCGCGACTTGCTTTTCCAAGATTGACCTCTGTTCTGGTTATCATCAACTTCGAGTCCTCGAAGAAGATATACCAAAACCGCCTTTCGAATGCGTTATGGTCATTATGAGTTTGTGTTCATGCCCTTTGGTTTGGCCAACGCACCTGTAGTTTTCATGGATTTGATGAACCGCGTGTGCAAAGCTTATTTAGACCGTTTTGTGATCGTCTCCATCGACGATATTCCTATCTATTCAAAGACTCAAGAAGAGCACGAGAGACACTTGCGTCTTATCCTTCAGCTTCTACGCGCTGAACGTCTTTATGCCAAATTCTCCAAGTGTGAATTTTGGTTAAAAGAAGTTCAATTCCTTGGTCATACCGTCAACGAACTTGGTATTCACGCTGACCCTTCAAAGATTGAAGCTGTGAAGAACTGGATTGCTCCCAAGTCTCCGTCTGAAATTCATTCGTTTCTTGGTCTAGCTGGTTTCTATCATCGTTTCATTTCCAACTTCTCAAAAATCGTCGTTCCTCTTACCTCCTTGACTCAAAAAGATAAACCTTTTGTTTGGGGTCCTAAACAAGAGGAGTCTTTCTAAATGCTCAAGGACATGCTTTGTAATGCTCATATCCTTGCTCTTCCCGATGGTAATGACGACTTCGTCGTGTATTGCGATGCTTCAAACCTTGGTCTTGGTTGTGTCCTTATGCAACGAGACAAGGTTATCGCTTACGCGTCGAGGCAACTCAAAATACACGAGAAGAAGTACACTACACACGACCTTGAACTTGGTGCAGTTGTTTTTGCCTTGAAGATATGGCGACACTACCTTTATGGTACTAAGTGTGTGGTCTTCATCGACCATAAGAGCCTTCAGCACATCTTCAACCAAAAGGAACTGAACATGCGTCAACGTCGCTTGGTAAAGTTGTTAAACGACTACGACTGCGAAATTTGCTACCATCCAGGTAAGGCGAATGTAGTGGCCGACGCACTTAGTCGTAAGACTGATGTCAAGGGTATTTGTTGTCTCCAACTCGTTAACGATCTTCAAAACTGCATTCGTGAAGCTCAATACGCGTCCGTTAACGAGAATAACCTCTACAACGAGATGCAATGTGGTGCTGAAGAGAGTCTTGTGTCTAAATCTAATGGTATTTTATATCATCTCGATCGCATCGGGATCCCTAATCATGATAACCTTCAAGATTTTCTAATGGAGGAAGCACACAAATCGAGGTATTATATTCTTCTTTGTGCTGATAAGATGTACCACGATATGTGTACGTCCTATTGGTGGCCTGGAATGAAGAAAGTTATCGCCACCTTTGTTTCAAAATGTCTCACTTGTTCAAAGGTTAAAGCTGAGCATCGACGTCCCTCTGGCTTGCTCGAACAACCAGAAATTCTTGTCTGGAAATGGGAGAGCATTACGATGGACTTTATCACTAAACTTCCTCGTACGTCTTCTGGTCATGACAACATTTGGGTGATCATTGACCGATTGACCAAATCTGCTCACTTTCTTCCCATTCGTGAAGATTATAAAGTCGAGAAATTGGCTCATATCTACACGGATGAAATCATTTGTTGTCATGGTATCCCCATTGATATCATCTCTGATCGTGATGGTCGTTTTACGTCTCATCTTTGGCAAACATTTCAATCCGCTATGGGTACTCTTCTTAACCTTAGCACCGCTTTACATCCTCAGTCTGACGGTCAAACCGATCGTTCTATCTAAACTCTAGAGGATATCCTTCGTTCATGCGTAATCAATTTTGGTGGCAACTGGGATATGCACTTGCCTTTGATCGAATTCTCGTACAACAACAGTTATCACGCGAGTATTCAAATGGCACCTTTCGAGGCCTATTTGTTGGCACAAGATCAGAGAAGCTCAAATCACCGGTACCGAGCTTATACAAGAGACGACGGACATGATTTTACAGGTTCGAGACAACTTTCTGAAAGCTAGAAGCCAACAAAAGAGTTACGCTGACAAGCGTCGCAAACCTTTGGAATTCGAAGTAGGTGACTCTGTACTTCTCAAGGTATCCCCTTGGAAGGGCGTAGTTCGTTTGGGTAAGAAAGGAAAACTCGCTCCTCGCTACGTAGGTCCTTTCAAGATTCTCGAAATGATTGGCAAGGTAGTGTATCGACTAGACATACCTCAAGAGCTCAACAAAGTTCATCCTACATTTCACGTCTCAAACTTGAAGAAATGTCTAGCTGAAGAAGGACTTCAAGTCTCACTCGAAGATCTTCAAATCAACGTGTTGGTGCATACGTCTGTCGACTTCGTCTTGTATCGAGCCTTGCATTGTTCATGGCACGAAGATCGAGAAAACAAGACAAAAGACTAATTCTGCATGAAATGGACTTAGTATAATTTCGCATGGAATTAGAGAGTAATTCCGCTTGAGAGGTTAATTTCGTATGAATGCCTTATTGTGACAACCCTCACAAATCCAGGTATCCGTACAAATTAATTAATATTTAATTGGTGCTTAATTACTGTGCTTGATTACTATTATGAATAAACTGCTTTCTGTTTTCTGATACATACATACTCATGCATCATACTTTATTACTGTCACTCCATCTATTATACACAAACAATAGTGACAAACTTGATGCACAAAAGCACTATTACTTTATTACTGTCACTCCATCTTAATTACTGTGATTATTTGATGTTGTTTGTTAGTAGAAACAAGATGGGTCATCATCTAGACATACTAGTTCATGTTTAAGAACATAAACTAGTAGGATGTAAAAGTTAGAAAATTGAAAGATGATGGATCCATCCATTCATAAGCCTTGAACTTGAATAAACGTAAGTTTTCTTGCAAAATGAAGTTGTAAACTTGTAGATCTAAAGATCTACAAGTGGTTTTTCGGAAGAACCAAGTGAAAGATACTAGTTTTGTTAAAACCCGGATATTTTATGAACTAGAAGCATTTTTGGTAAATAAACAAGTGTGTAAACACTTGTGTAACAAGAAAATTTAACAAGGAAATATTTTTGTAAAGCTTGAGTAGAAGTTGTTAAACTTCAAATTCTTTAAAAATAAAGTTTTCAAGAAACTAATCATGTTTTTAAAGATAACAAGACCTAGTAAATATGATGGTAATTTACTACATATTTTTACAAAACCTTGAAGTTCATGAATTTATGATTTAGTCTCATTTTGTCAAGATTAGTGATTAAATATTGTATATATTTTGATTGAAAATTGTTGATTGATTTTTGAAAAGAAAAAGATATGCTAAAAGCATGGACACCTCCATTTACAGAGGAAACTCTGGCGTTAGAAATATTTTTTTCTAACAAATATTTACGAATATATTTTTAACTTGTTTTCAAAAATAAACTTCGCCATGATTTCTATTACAAAATACCAAGTACCGGAGGTGGATTTTCGCAAATAAAACTTGTTAAATATATATTTTATAATAAAACGCTTGTGTGATTATGTGTTTATTTTGTGAACTAGATATATTATTTTTAGGGTAAAAATAATATAACTTGAAATATCATGAAATTATGACTCCCAAAATAATACCAACGCTCTCACAAAGTAAATATTTAAGTTATACAAGTATCGTAATACAACGCGAACTTTAAAAAATGTAACTTATGTATATTTCGGAAAAATACTCTTATTAGTACATTTTAGGTGAAATATTATTTTGGAAAATGGGAAAAATATGTATATTTTGGGATTAAAAACATTTTAGACAAAGTAATTAAAATATATTTTTCAAGTGAGAGTTAAAAATATATTTTCGGAATTATAAAACACACATGTATTATTACCCCCATCCTTGGGAAGGAATATACTTATAAAATAATTAAGAAGTGTAAATACGAAATAGTTGTCTAACTATTTCCCAAAAATGTTAAACCTTAAGCCAAGGCACGGCCATCCGTCTAATAGGAATTAGTACGTGTAGGTCGTCACGCAGCAGGTTGATTCGGGATCGACTATTTCTCGAGACGCACTTTTGTGAGTTCATGTCCCCCTTTTCTCTTAACTGTTTTCAGTTTTATAACTTCGGGGGTGAAATACATGTTGCAATTATTTAGAACATTTTTATACATGGTATGGTTAGCTTAAGGAGGGATGGGACATTCAGATCATGTGAGTGGTGGGTACAACGCTTAAAGCCATTAATCCTCGTTGTTAGGGCCGAGGGACACAAGAGTGATAGATCTATTTGGGTGTAGCGAGCCCACATCCATGAGGTCAGGGAGACCCATAGTGGTGACTGTGTCTTACAGCCGAGGCCCGGTACAAATTTGCTAGGTTTGAGTTTTCCTGCATCACTTCACACATACCAGTGGCTTTGCAACCCAGTGGTGATCTCTTTTGCTTAATTGCTACATACCAGGAACATTTATACTTTGGGGACGTACTTTAACGATTTATAAACATACTCACTTTTACACGAACTCGCTCAACTTTTGTTGATTTTTCAAACTGCATGTATTTCAGGAAATTAAGGGATCTGGCAAGGTATGCTATGTCGTCAAGCTGCATAGGAGAAATGATGTCATCCGAGTTTAGGGATTGTGACTTTTGCCTGGACGAGTCACAAGTCTTAAACTGTGTTTTTTTTTCATGTCTTTTGGCTGTGTCGTATGAACAATATTTTTACTATGTCATGTTGTAATCCGTTGCATGTGTCGACTTTTGAAAACAATGTTGTCGTGATTTACTTTTAAAACTTGAATTAATGGATGAACATCATGGTTTTATTTTCATATAGCATTGTTGTGATTATGCTAAGGTATTAAGAAGTCACACCAAATAAACCCACGCTTCCGCAAAGCCATCAGAGCATAGATCATAGCGAACTAGCGTTCTTTCTCGAGTCTAGACTATGATCACTAGGGCTCTCACGAAAACATTTTTACATTGCATACATTACGTCCAGATCCAGGACACAAACATTTTTACGAACAAAAAGTATGAGCACTTTTTCAAAATTTATGGTTCAGTCTTGGCGACTGAGGGGGTTCAGTCTGAGAGGCTGGGAAGGTTCAGTCATAAAGACTGAGGGGCCAATCTTAGAGATTGGGGAGGTTTAGTCTTAGAGACTGGGAGGTTGGTCTTAGAGGCCAGGGAGTAGTCTGAGAGACTAGGAGGTTCAGTCTGAGAGGCTGGGAGGGTAGTCTAGTGAGACTAGGAGGATTACTTGTTTGCTTTATGGTGACTAACATGTAAATTTGATTATATGTTGATTATTTGTGCATATGTGTGGTTGTGTTACAGACATCATGCCATCATCCTCAGACATGGGAGTTTCAGACACTTTAGATCCTATGGCGATCGTATCAGATGAGAGAGTTTCCTCAGAGCGAGAGGTCTACACTTCCGACACCACCAGTACTGATGACGACGACTTCCAGCCATTTGCACTGCCAGACGTCGGAGCTGAGCCTGCTGATGGCCTTCCCGCTGGGGATTTACCACTTGCGGTGATCCCTGCTCCTATACCACTTGTTGCTTATCCAGTCGTAGACATGCTACTCGATGTTGTTTCTAACGATGACATCGATCTGTTTGAGGAGGACCCACCTGAGGCTGACCATGAGGGCGGGGCCCCTATTGTTGTTGATGTTATCCTACCCATTGTTGAGGCCCCTGCAGAGGAGCTTCCAGCTGATTTACCTGTCCCAGATTCCTTTGAGTCTGTGGCATATGCGTCCTTACACGCTCAGGGAGTGCAGCATCACTCTTCAGACGCCGACCCTGACATGGCGTTATTAGCTGCACCTGCTCCCGCACACGATTTTGAGTTTAATCACGAGGTTGACGATGATTTTGATCCTGTATTTCCCCCTGGTTTTGATCCTGACCAGGATATTGAGTTCATTCACTTAGACCAGCCCCTAGAGGAGCCTATAGCCCTTATCGATCCTTTCTTTGATGATCCAGCTGATTTTGATATGGATTTTGTTGACCCAGAGCCTCCTGTGGCCCCAGAGCCTTTAGCTGCTCCTGACCCTGCATTAGAGCATGACCCTGTTCATGATGATGCACCAGCCATTGCACCCTTTGTTGATGATGTACCCGTTGCTGACGATCCTGCTGACGCTCCACTGTTGATAGAGGATCCTGTTGTTGCACCATTTCCTGATCCTGTGCCGGTGCTGTTCGACCGTGCACCTTTTGCTACTCAGGTAGATCCACGTTACGCCGACGCCCGTAACGGGTGGATCGATGACGATGACGATTACCCACCATTTGTGTTACCTATTACACCTCTAGTAGTCCCCGTTTCAGCACCCACTGATTCCCCCACACACCACAGATGCTCATCGCACTGATCTCCCTGTTACGTTCCTTCAGGACATACCGCCATCGCGTCTCAGTTTCCCACTGTTGCACCACCTACTGCACCGTCCTTCACTCCATCGAGCGAGCCATTTCTATGGACTACGCCCCCTATTATGCCACTGTCTGATCCATATCACCCATACCATGTTGGGTACTCTACGGAGGACATCCTTACTTCCTTGATGGTATAGAAGGAGGCATTGACACGTCGTATTCAGGATTTGGAGAGAGCTCCACGTCCATCCTGTCATTGCCAGACCCCGTTTGCAGCATCACACCCTCCGCGTCCACTTTCCCCTGACTCAGACGCTCGCTTTTGGACTTCCGAGCAGCAGATAGCATATTTGCTGCGCGTCTGTCGTGCTTTAGAGCAGGACTGGTTACATATGCGTCGCCTGTATTACTCTCATATTCCTCCTCCTCCTCCGCCATCAGTATAGGCATTTTTATTCGACGCAGGTAGACTTTTGGTGAGAGGACCGCGATTGTGCAGACTATACAGCTTTTTGAAGACCACATTTTGATGACATTACTTTTGATGTTTAGTTTTTGATGGTTGTTGTAGTTGATTGGACAGTTCAGACAAGGGCGATGTGGCCCTTAGTCACTCTTGATGTACGATACAGTGACAAAACTTGTAAACATTATTGTGGTCTTGATTTATGATAACGCAATCGCAATATTCTCATTATATGTGATGTTGAATTTACTGTTTTCAATTTTGTAACATGAGATGTTATGTGCTTGATTTATTTGTAATATGAGATGATATGTGCTTGATATTGTTGTTGCGTACGTATACCATTTACTTATTATGACCTGACCAACATGAAACATCTTTTAGAAGATGCCACCAAGACGTGATCCACGCATTCCTACTAATGAGGCAGAACTCCAAGGAATCATTGCCGCCACTATCGCGCAATATGTTGCTTCTCATGCAGAAACAAGTGGAAATATCTCTCAAAACCACGGCAATAACAATCCACCTAATGGTAATGTTAAGTCGTTTGAGATATACTATGATACATTTGGATATTTATAGCACGTACACTAATACCATTTGTAAATTCAAACGTATGTGCAGGGTGCACTTACAAGCAGTTTCTTGATTGCAAGCCCGTGAATTTCGACGGCACAGGAGGTGCTGTTGCGTTTGTAAGATGGGCTGAGAAGACTGAATCTGTCCTTAGAATGAGCAAATGTGCTCCCGAACAACAAGTGACCTACATCTCAGGGCTATTTCTGGATGGAGCCCTATCTTGGTGGAATTTGCAAGTATAAACTCTTGGAGAAGCTGCTGCTTATGCGATGTCATGGAATGAGCTGAAGGAGCTCATGAGAAGGAAGTATTGCCCACGTACTGAAATTCAGAAGCTGGAGACTGAGTTCTGGCACCTAAAAATGGAAGGTCCCAAGATTGCGGAGTATGTTCAGAGATTCCATGATTTGTCCCGTGTAGTGCCATACATGGTCACACCAGAGATCAAACGAATTAAGCGCTTTATCTTGGGATTGGCACCTCAGATCATGAGTATGGTTACCACATCCAAGCCTGCCACAATCACAGAAGCCATTGATCTCAGTGTGGCTCTTACTGAGGAGGCTATTCGCTTGAATAAGTTCTCGAATTCTGAGCAGAAGAAGAAAGAGACTCACGTGGAGTCGTCTGGTGATAACAAGAGGAAATTTTCGAACTTCAAGCAGGGTACAAGCAACGTGAACAAGAAGGGTGAATCGAGCACGCCGGCCAGAGCTACAACCGGTGTTGAAAATAAAGGGAAGGGTTACCTGGGCACTCTGCCCAAGTGTGGATTATGCGAGTATCATCATACTGGTCAGTGCAGAAATAGAAAATGTGAAACTTGTGGGAAAATTGGCCACTTGAAGGATACTTGCTGGGTTGGTTCAGGCCAGGGTGGCCGAAGGGGTTTTGGTAACAATAACCGCGGTGGTAATGGAAACCGACCGCAAGGGAATAATGGAGGAACTGGTAATCGTGGGAATGTTGCAAATTAAGCTGGAAACCGATGAGCAGATGGAAATCGGGGGCAGAAATAGAAATGGAAATGGGAATGGTCAAGGACCAGGATGCTTCAACTGTGGAGAAGTTGGGCACTTTAAAAAGGAATGCCCAAAACTGAATCAAGCCCGTGGAAGAGTGTTTAACATAGGAGCGAGGGAAGCGCACCAGGATCCCAACGTTGTCACTTGTACGTTCCCTATAAATCAACGCTTTGCATCTGTTCTATTTGATACTGGTGCCGACTATAGCTTTGTGTCGTTAGAATTTAAGAGTATGCTTGGGTTAACTGCTAGTAAGTTAGACGTCCCGTACTCAATTGAACTGCTAATGGAAAGCTAGTTGAAGCAAATGAAGTCGTTAGAGGATGTGTAATTGAGCTGGGAGAACGCGAGTTCACTTTGGATCTACTACCAGTCAAATTGGGAAGCTTCGACGTGGTAGTAGGGATGGATTGGTTGTCAAGCAACAAGGCGGAGATTGTTTGTCACGAAAAGATCATGCACATCCCAACAGAAGATGGAGAGACGATCGTGGTTCACGGAGAGAAGCGCGATACGCCTCTGAGAATCATCAGCTGTCTGAAAGCTCGAAAGTGTTTACAGAAGGGATGTGTTGCCTTCTTGGCACACATCGTGGATAAAGAAGCTGCTGAGCCGAAGATCGAAGACATCCTAGTGGTAAAGGAATATCCTGAGGTCTTTCCAGAAGACTTGCCAGGATTGCCACCTCAAAGGCAAGTTAAGTTCCACATAGACTTAGTTCCAGGCGTCGCGCCTGTGGCTAAGGCACCCTACCGACTTGCGCATTCGGAGATGCAGGAGTTGTCGACGCAACTCCAAGAGCTGTTAGACAAAGGATTCATCAGACCAAGCTTCTCACCTTGGGGAGCTCCAGTTTTGTTTGTTAAGAAGAAGGATGGTAGTTTTCGTATGTGTATTAACTACCGGGAGTTGAACAAGTTGACAATCAAGAATAGATATCCTCTGCCAAGAATTGATGACCTATTCGATCAGCTGCAAGGTTCAAGTTACTACTCAAAGATCAATCTGCGATCAGGTAATCATCAGTTGAAAATACAAGAGGAAAGTATTCCCAAGACTGCTTTTAGAACTCGATATGGACATTATGACTTTCTGGTGATGCCGTTTGGGTTGACAAACGCGCCAGCTGTTTTTATGGATCTGATGAACAGAGTTTGTAAGCCGTACCTCGACAAGTTTGTGATTGTATTCATAGACGATATCTTGATCTATTCGAAGACGAAGGCTGAGCACGAACAACATTTGAGAGCTATCTTGGAGCTACTTAAAAAGGAAAAGTTGTATGCCAAGTTCTCAAAGTGCGAGTTCTGGTTACGTGAGGTCCAATTTCTTGGACATGTGGTTAATGGAGATGGAATCCATGTGGATCCCACAAAGAATTTGGAGACTCCAAAGTCGCCAACCAAGATCCGGCAATTCTTAGGATTGGCTAGCTATTATCGAAGATTCATTGAGGATTTTTCAAAAATCGCTCAACCCTTGACTTCCCTCACCCAGAAAGACAAGAAGTTTGATTGGGGAATCAAACAGGAAGAAGCGTTTCAGTTACTGAAGGACAAGCTTTGTAATGCGCCGATCTTATCACTACCAGAAGGAACAGATGATTTCGTGGTATATTGTGACAAAAGTTATAGCTTACGCGTCACGCCAGTTGAAGGTCCATGAGAAAAACTATACCACGCACGACTTGGAGCTAGGCGCAGTGGTATTTGCGCTGAAGATTTTGCGACATTATTTGTATGGTACAAAATGTACAATCTTCATGGATCATAAGAGTCTGCAGCACATATTCGACCAAAAGGAGCTTAATATGAGACAAAGACGCTGGGTCTAATTATTGAACGATTACGACTGCGAGATCAAGTATCATCCAGGGAAGGCGAATGTGGTCGCCGATGCCCTAAGTCTTAAAGAAAGGATCAAGCCCATAAGGTTTAGGGCTTTGGAGATGATTAACCAGACAGATCTTTCATTACGTATCTGTGCCGCACAGAAAGAAGCTCTTAAAGAAAGGAACATTGAAGAGGAATATCTCCGTGGGATGGAGAAGCAGTTGGCACCAAACGAGGAAGGAACATTATGCTTCATGAAAAGGATTTGGGTTCCTCTGTTTGGTGGTTTGAGAAAGGTCATTTTCGATGAAGCTCACAAGTCACGGTACTCTATTCATCCAGGAGCGGACAAGATGTACCAAGATCTTAAGGATTACTACTGGTGGCCTAGGATGAAAGGCGATGTTGCAGTTTATGTTAGCAAGGGTTTAACGTGCGCCAAGGTAAAAGCCGAATACCAGAAGCCTTCAGGACTTCTGCAGCAACCCGAAATACCCAAATGGAAATGGGAACAGATTTCAATGGATTTCATCACGAAGCTGCCAAGAACGCCCAAAGGTCACGACACTATTTGGGTAATAGTGGATCGGTTAACGAAATCTATGCATTTCTTGCCCATCAGAGAGAAAGACAACACAAGCAAACTTGCAGAGATATACATGAGAGAGATCGTTGCACGTCATGGAGTGCCTCTCTCGATCATCTCTTGTCACGACCCCCGACCCACCCTGGCCGGAATCGGAAGCCGCGAGCAGTCAAGTGGTACCGGTGATTATTTTGAAAAACATTGCAGCGGAAATTTCATCAGGACCGTGAGTTAGGAAAAATATCAGAGTTTAGAAACACCATATTTTATTTAAATAGATGGAATAAATTCCATGTTTTACAAAGGTAGCTTTTAATACGGGATAAACCCAAAACAATATTTCTTAAGTTGATTTAATTAATAAAATAAGCCACTTCTTGAAGTCCTTCAGTGCCGGATACAATTCTTACTCCAATCTACTATAATTACCTAAAACGCGTTTTAAAAAGGTTTTGTCAGCGGGAAATACTGAGTGAATCATTCATTTTACTGAAAATGACACATTTGTTATAATTCACAGTATTAAGAGAGATTACAATGTTTCTGATATCAAACCAACTACCCACAGTATTTGTCACTCGAATCTTTACGGTGACTGTGGTCATATCCCCCATTGGCTGCCCCAATGGTGACGAATATCACTAATTAGGTTCGCCCACCTAAAGTGATAACAACAGTAGTAATGTGCACAATACCCCACATACCGGCTGTAATTTGGTGATTACATAAACTTAATCACTGTAATTATAACTCTGAAAATAATTTGGAGTATTGTAAAACAGTTGATAAAAAGAGAATGACTCACTTGATAAGCATGCAAGATTGAGTTAACAGGCTCCTTGATTCTACTTCTTCCGATAATTAAGCATGCACTTTATTATTTTGGATCTTCTGATGATTTAATAGTTTGTTTGATTGTGAGTGTCTAGTGGGGAGTATTTTCGGTAGTTAAACATATAGTTTAACAGAATGGAATACGTATTTGTGTAAAACCCAAATCAAACCTTAACGGTAGTCACGAGATTCGAACCTTAACGAATTTCACAAAGTGTAGTCTTATTCAGACAGTACTTTGGCATCCGTTTAACGAACTCACAAAGTATAGCACTTTGGCATCCGTTTAACGAACTCACAAAGTATAGTACTTTGGATTCCGTTTAACGAAATTCACAAAGTATAATACTTTGGCATCCGTTAGTTGGTTCCTGAATCGACCGAACAGAATATGGTATCGGTGATTATTGGTTAGAAAACCAACGTATAGAGAGAAGAAGAAGAGAAATGAGCAAGGAAGAATGAAATCCTAAGTTCTTATTTAAAGCAAGCAAGCACGCACCTCAACTATTATTCTGATCTGTGCTTAATTACTGTGCTTGATTACAATTATGAATAATCTGCTTTCTTTTTTCTGATACATACATACTCATGCATCATACTTTATTACTGTCACTCTATCTATTATACACAAACAATAGTGACAAACTTGATGCACAAAAGCACAGTTAGCACAGTGAGAGGATAACCCAGTAAACATGCTGACATTGCCAGCACTAGACAGACATTGTTTCTAAGGCCAGTATGAGCCGGGAATAGATTACTACACTAGTAGGGAGTGTAGGGAGGTGAGGATCATAAAACTGCGTCACTTGGTGATAGCTATAGTGACCAGAAGTGCCTAAAACATACTTTAATTACAAAATCCTGTACTACATACAAAAATTCAGCATTTAACAATACTAGCAAAGTGCAAAAACTTGGCAAAATAGTCCTAGACACTTTCCAAAGTGTAGGGAATTTATTGTATCACTAAAAACAATATAAACGACACTTTAAAACTTTATTTAGCACTTTAACGGATCAACACCAAACCGAACAACCGGACTTTACTCGGAACATAAAGATATTGCCAAAAACATTGTTTTCACTTTTCTGGGCTAGTTAGGGTCCCCGAACACCCTAACACCCTTTATATTACATAACACACTTAATATATGTGGGATAATTGACATGCCTACCTGCCTGCTTGACCTGCTAGCTAGCTTGCTTATATATATATTAATTCAGCTGCTTCACTCGTTTTTCTCGTATAACTTTTCAAATATGACGTTTTATAAAATGACGAATATGTCATTAGAATGAGCCTATTTTTATCTATGTTTTAACCTAAGTTTCATTATAAACGGAGTAAAGTAAAAAAAATAATATATTTAATTATTAATATTAAACGTTCTCATACGACCCCATATATATCTATTTTTAATAAACCTTACTTAGCTTAATTAATTTTGTTAGCTTAATTAATATTGATTAACTGATTAATTAATCATACTAAACTTAATTAACAAATTAATTAATCTACTCAGCTAACTTAACTGCTAAGTTTATTTAACTTATTAAGTTTACTTAGCTTTTAAGTATTCTAGCAGCTCCCTGCTTACGAGTTCTAATTTCTAAATACAAGGGAACCCGTATTAGTGTATTAACTCAATTCAACTTTAACGATAATCACGAGATAAAAACCCTCACAACGATTTACAAGTGCAATACTTAACAATTCAGCGGATTCACAACGAATGACAGAGTATAGCCCGAGTTCGGACAGCACTCAAACATTCAAGTCGAAATCACGATGAATAACAAAGTATAACTCAATTTGAGCAGCACTCAGACAATCGTTGGATAGTTATAATCGATTGGATAAAGTATCGTACCAGTGATTAGAGTTATTATCCAAATAACGGGCAGAGTTTAGGGATTTAGAGGGTAAAATCCCGAGCTATTATTTACAAAAATAAAAGCTGACGGAAAGAAAAGAATTGAACAGCGATTGAGTTAATACCCGGCATCGTAGCAGCACCCCGCTATACTAATTAGTGATTTGTGTGTTGTAAAGTGAATAACTCGACGTCAATTTAGAAATTGAGCGTCGTTTGAACAGCATAAATCGAATGCCAATGTCTGCTATTTATACACGAAAATTGATATGCTTACGGACCGTAAGCAGTATCCCTTACGGTCCGTAAGGGACACCTAATCACTATAGACTTGCCGCGTGTGGGACTAGCCTGGATGAGTCAACAATTTCGAAAATTTAGATTTTGACAACGTTTAATAGGGATAATTGTCAACTAGGTTTTACCCCCCCTGAGTTTTAGGGGCCCTGATCCTGATTCCAATTGTTCTGAAATTTTTAGAGTTTGTGCAGAATCACTTGGGTGTCTCAATTAGGGTTTCCTACTGGATGAATAAAATAATAATTTATAGTTTCAGGTGAGGGATGTTACATCTCTGATAGAGACGGAAGATTTGAGTCCAGAATATGGCAGTCCTTTCAGGAAGCATTTGGATCTCAGTTGAATCTGAGTACAGCTTTTCACCCACAAACAGATGGACAGAGCGAGCGAACGATTCATACTTTAGAAGATATGCTGCGAGCTTGCATAATGGACTTAGGTGGAAGTTGGGATACTCACCTACCCTTAGTCGAATTTTCATATAACAACAGTTATCACACAAGTATTCAAGCCGCACCGTTCGAAGCTCTTTATGGACGCAAATGTCGATCACCGATCTGTTGGGCTGACACAGGTGATAGACAATTAGTTGGTCCGGAAGTGGTCCAGGAAACTACAGAAAAGATTGCACAGATCCGGGAACGGATCAAGGCGGCTCGCGATCGACAAAAGTGTTATGCGGACCGAAGAAAGAAACCTCTGGAGTTCGAGGTAGGAGACATGGTTTTATTAAAGGTTTCACCCTGGAAGGGTGTGGCACGCTTTGGAAAGCGTGGGAAGTTGAATCCGCGTTATATTGGTCCATTCAAGATTCTAGAGAGAATTAGGTTGGTAGCATACAAGTTGGACTTACCTGCTGAGCTTAATGGTGTTCACGATACATTTCATGTATCGAACCTGAAAAAGAGTCCAACACAAGAAACTGTTGTCATTCCTGCTGACGAAGTTCATATTGACGACACGCTCCACTTTGTCGAAGAACCGGTAGAGGTTACTGATTGGAAGATTAACAAAACACGCAGGAGTAGTGTCAAGCTCGTCAAAGTTTGATGGAATGCAAGACATGGTCCAGAATTCACATGGGAACGTGAGGATCGTATGAAAGAAAAGTACCCCCATTTATTTCCTAAGACCCCTGCGACTAGAAGCAGAACCTAAAATTTCGGGACGGAATTTTCTTAACGGGGGGAGAATGTGACAACCCTCACAAATCTAGGTATCCGTACAAATTAATTAATATTTAATTGGTGCTTAATTACTGTGCTTGATTACAATTATGAATAATCTGCTTTCTGTTTTCTGATACATACATACTCATGCATCATACTTTATTACTGTCACTCTATCTATTATACACAAACAATAGTGACAAACTTGATGCACAAAAGCACAGTTAGCACAGTGAGCGGATAACCCAGTAAACATGCTGACATTGCCAGCACTAGACAGACATTGTTTCTAAGGCCAGTATGAGCCGGGAATAGATTACTACACTAGTAGGGAGTGTAGGGAGGTGAGGATCATAAAACTGCGTCACTTGGTGATAGCTATAGTGACCAGAAGTGCCTAAAACATACTTTAATTACAAAATCCTGTACTACATACAAAAATTCAGCATTTAACAATACTAGCAAAGTGCAAAAACTTGGCAAAATAGTCCTAGACACTTTCCAAAGTGTAGGGAATTTATTGTATCACTAAAAACAATATAAACGACACTTCAAAACTTTATTTAGCACTTTAACGGATCAACACCAAACTGAACAACCGGACTTTACTCGGAACATAAAGATATTGCCAAAAACATTGTTTTCACTTTTCTGGGCTAGTTAGGGTCCCCGAACACCCTAACACCCTTTATATTACATAACACACTTAATATACTAACTAAACTCATTAGATCCTAACTAAATGTAACAAGTTCCATCACCACCCAACCCTATACCCCCCCCCCATTTCGACGGTCACAAGGGGTGGGACACCCCCTTGTGTTTCCTTGATTATTTAATTATTGTTGTTGGATATCTAGAAGACATAATATATGTTGGACAATAGTAAAGTTGGTTTATAAATATGTTCAAGAGTTAACCCTTCTCTTACATCAAACCCAACATCAAGCTTTCCCTTCTCCTCTCCCCCTTTGAAGCTTCGGCCGAACATAGCCCTATCACCACCACCATTTTTGTTTCTTGTTCAACCATTTCTCATACATACAAAGGAGCAAGGAGTCCTACAAACAAGCCCGGTGCACTCGGAAGTTCAAGAACCACTCTAGTTTCCTTTTATCCACCACTTTTACGCCTTGTTTCTTCCCTAGCCTTGTGCTAGTAGTAAGTGCTTCTAATCATCATCTTGTTCTCGATTTTAGTGGTTAATAGATGGTGGAATGATGAAAAGTTAAGAAACTCTAATTGTAACGCCCTGCTTTTTCATACTTTCCATAATTAGAAAGCTCGCCTTGTAACGCTAATTTTGGAAATCTTGTATTATTGTAGTCGTCTTTTCGTTGTAAAATCCGAGACTTGGATCATAAATAAAATTCGTATTTCTTTAAATTCACCATCTACATATTCATACATGTTCATACGTTCGAATTCATTGTACATCGAATCCTTATTTGTAATTCATACTTATACTTATTCACGATGCATGTCCATGCTTGTCCTTATATTGTTGATACCTAAAAACCCCTAATAATATGCTTATTTATACAACGGTTAATCATCTAATATGTGACATATACTTGTCACTTACAAACATGTTACATACTTGTACATTACACTTTTTACCTAGTTAAATCATGTTTTATTTCATATTTCACCTTGTTACAAGTTAGGGGAAACATTGTTGCATATTATTACACAACTTAATTAACAAAATTACTCATTATAATGTTTTAAAAAAATAAAAAAAAATAAAGAAATATGGCAGCCCCAATTCAGCAAAATTCAGCCCCATATAGTTGGGTTTTGTGGGCTAGTTTCAAGGTGTAACCCCTTCTAAACACTTCCAAAGCCCAACCCATTGAAACCCTAATCCTTCCCCCTATAAATACCACTTATAACCAGCCTCCCTACCACTTTTGCAACACTAAAAACTCTCAAAACATCCTCCAAACCGTAGCTGAAAGCAAAGGTTCGAGCAGATTGACACCCCTTCACGAAAATGAGCATAACTCACTCAATTCTTATCCGATTCACTTGATTCTTTTTCCTACTTGCTTGGATAATCATGGGGTTCGATTCCTAGACTTCTCCTTGGAGAAATCAGACCTGGAAATGCCCCGAAATAGTCCATAAACTTTCTGTTTGATTTTTATGTTCTTCAAAACTTGTTTAAACCTATGCAACTTGTGTCTAACACATCTCATGCCTATGTCCTAATGCTTACAACTTATCCCATGGTTGGTTAAGCTTAAAAACAAGGTTGAGACATTTGAAATCAGAGGATTAAACCTCATAAACTTGGTGTTTTGTCTAGGGTTTCAACCCACAAATCATGTCAAACATAGTCTTTGATACATGAGTGATTATGGAACAACTTGGGTTGTCCTACATACAATCCTCACGTGATTTGATGATTTCTCTATAGTTAGGTTGTTTATGTTATTGTGCAAATCCTAGTTCGTGACCCTCCTTGGTTGTTGTTACACCAAGTGAAGTGGTGAACATTCAAGGGATTCCTAAATGGAAGCATGTCCTTCCTACCCCATACACGACATCTATGATAATACGAGGTGCCTAAGTGAAGATCCTAATCTTCTACCTCCTACTTGAATTATTGGACTAAATAATATGTAGTACCTAACCTAAATATATATATACACTCATTCGAACCTTTGATGTTGAACTTGTGTTTATATGTTAAAGTAGTAGAACATCACCTAAGACCTAAACCTTGTTGTGATTCTTATGGGTGTTCAACTCATGAAAACATTATCATAACCCTTGTGGTTACCAAGTGTCATACAAGTGTTAAGTGTTGAAGATGATTATTTTCACATGATATTAACATATCTTACTTTTTATGTTGTTTTGAATAACGAATCTCGACTCTAAGCATACTTGAACTTTAACCCTACACATTCAATCTTCCAACCTCATCAACTCGTCAATAATTGGATAATTGGAAAGCATATGCAAACTTTGTGAGTATACTCGTATTCCCCTTTTTACTTTTACCACTTTTGGGGTGTAACATGTTTATCTATCAACTTACACATGAACATTTTGCTTAAACACATGAACATTCCTATAACATGCTTGTATACGTGATGGCTTGATGCTTTAAACTTGGATTTATCTTATGTGTTGAATTTATCATTAACTTCGTACGAGCCAAACTGTGACATATGTAGCGCTATAGGATTAACGACCCGCCCCTTTATCTCGGTTATGTCATGAGCATATTGCGTTTCCTTGGTTTGATATGTTAGACACATACCATATTTAAAGGCTTATCTTGAATCACATGCTTGCTATGAGGAATTGTTCAAAACTTATCTTTTGCTATGTACGTATCAAACTTGTATACTCGCCTTTGCTTTTGCATTGAACTTTATTTTAACATGTTACAGGTGGATGTTGACGATGCATGGAATCTAGTAGGATGCTTAGATACCCACTTAGAAAGAATTATATTTGTATTGTATCATTTTATTATTCATGTTGTTGTACTTTGTTTCAAAACCTTGTACTTGATTCTTTAGAAATGAAATGAAATGATTATTTAAATACTTGTCACAATTATTAGCGTTATGATGTCTCGAGCAATCTTCACACTTCGTCTCATCCCGATGTTTCCGCCATTGGTTGGGGTGTGACAGATTGGTATCAGAGCCATAACTATAGGGAATTAGGAAAAGTAGGAATGTTGTCACCTAGTCTATAGTTTTAGAACCTTATTCGTATGCTTTGCTTGGACTACTACATGATACTTTATTTGTTACTTATTTATGCTCTTTTAAACATGTATGTTACTCATGTGTAATATTTGACATGTTATTCTTACGCATTAATGCTTGTTTTATTATGTGTTAACACTTGTTTCGTTCTTTGATTCTTTATGTGTTATTCTTGACATATTTCTCTATGTGTTAATACTTGTTTTATTTCATTATTTAAGTACCATCCTTGATATGCTTTCTTATGTGTTTATACTTGTTTGTGTACTTCCTTCGACATACACTTCCCTCATGCATTTTACTCGATTATTCTAAATCCGACAACACTCATATTGTACAAATGAGACGAATTCACCAAAATAGGCGTGAAACCCACAATTTGGTGAACGACTCTCAATCTACCTATTCTTTTTTTTTCACGAGATATCGCCGTTAAGCTAGGAGTGAAATCCACATCTTAATGGTAAATCTCAAATTTCAAATTCTAGTGGACCCTCGTCAACACGTCGAAATTAAATTTTGACCCGACGAGTACCAACCACACTTAGGATACGAAATCGTCAAGTTAGGGGTGGAACCCGCACCTTGTTGACTAGTTCCACTCCTTGGCATTTTTTTTTTCATAAATCCCGCCAAGTCTCGAAATTTCGATTGATTTGGGACATGTAGTAACCGGAAGGTAAATACCGTTAACCGACTTGTCGGCGAGAGTATTTTACCTATTAGGCCAAAGCATGCTCCTCAAATTCAAAAGACTTTTCGACCACTTTGGTTAGTCAAAGTTCCGTTTTGGAACACTCCAAACTTTGGTCAAACATGTGTTTCTATTGTTCATTTTATTCGATGCAATCTTTCAACCTCGAGTTTACCTTTGACTTCTCTTTTCACACGCACAACATATCGAACCTTTTCCATACATTTATATATATGCATGATTTCATATAATATAATTTCATATTCCTTGTAACGACGAGTGGAGACATATCATTAAGATTGGAGTGATTTCCTTACCTTGACGACTAACTCCACTCCCCTTTTTTCTTAAAAAAAAAAAAAAAGAACGACATCACCAACGAGTTAGGGGTGATTCCCTTACCTAGGTGATCGTTACCAAAACGTCTCTTCAAAATATCTTATTATGCAAACTCGATCATATTTTATACCCAAATTGTTTAATGTTATTCAAAATACCCACTCATACCGATTTCAAAATACATTGTTTTATCAAACGTACTTCTTATTCTACAATCTATTTTCACTCAACTCATATACGCAAGATTCATAATCATGTCTTAAAACGTTTAATTGCACGAACTTCAAAACCTTACGAAATGCTACCTATCAATTTAATCGGTTCAATGAAACTCTTGCCCATGAACTTCATATTCGACTTAATCACTAAAACATGCTCACCTTCTACTTTTAATCAAAATCCAACCAACCCTTCTCAAATACTTATAAGATCTTATAGAAGTTATATGATTGCTTTACCAAATACCCTTTTCAACATCAACAAATCATTTGTTATTTTTTTTAATCACTAAGTCCTTTTGCTAAATTTCTCTTCTAAGGATCCTAGTTTTCACAAGAACCTCCTAAATTCAGAATTTCTTCTTTGATGAAACGAACTTACTTTTTAACGAAAACCTTTTTCCTACACCAATTTACAAAACACGTGGGTAAGAAGACTTCATATGGACCGACCATTTTTCGGATTACGTAAACCCTTTTAAACAAAATTAGCATTTCTATTTGTTACAAAATACGTTATGCATAACCAACGAGTACTTTATGTTCCTTTACATATACAAACTATATTCTACCTTTCAAACCAGGCTCAATCTAATTTTGATTCGATAAACTCAACGTTTTGTTGGAACAACTATACATGCACATCGTCATACACGTTTTAGTCGATATCTCGCGATAACACCATTTATATCGTTCGTATCTACATACTTAGCCTTTCTAATCCGCAATGCCTCAACGTACACCATATACGCAATATTTATTTTTCATACCTACACCTATGTTCATACGTTTTATGCTTGTACTCATACACATACTACTTATACGTTTTACGCTTCTGCTTGTACACATACTACTTACACGTTTTATGTTTATGCTCATACATACATGCGTATTCATACTTAAACTTATGCTCATACTTTCATCCTTACTCATGATTCATACATTCGTACCTATACGCGAGCGTAACCTGAGGGATTCGCTTGCGTGGGTCCCACACATACTTAAACATGGACTTGCTTATATACTATATTCTTGTACGTACACATTCTAAACTTTTTTATGTATACCCCGATTCATACACAACTAGTACAAGCTATGCGGATCATGCGACGATCAAAATAATCACGGGTGCACACGGGATTATAGTGATAGGCGTATGAGAACCATAGAGTGTGCTACTGCGTATTGTCACACCCCCAAAATCCACCTGCGGAGTATCACCGCTTGAGAGCGTGACTGACCAGGATCAAGCCACCAATCATATTGAACATGTAATTAATATCAAGTAGAATAAATGTAAACCAATCTTTCAATACGATAGGTGTTCAAAACATAATTATAGTTTCAAAGTGTAGCGGAAGCATAAGTATGAAAACCCAATGTATAACATAGTTCAAATGTTTAAATGTCTTAACATGGCATCCACGATCCATGCTCCACAACGACCTGCTCCTCCCTGTGCAAGCTCCATGTATCTAACGACCTGCAAGGCATGTAACAGAGGATCAACAACTAGTTGAGCGAGTTCACAGTTTATAGTTCAGTAATTGTAATAGTATAGTGAGGCTTGTGTTCGTTCATTAAGTCATGTATCGTAATAGTTCGTATCGCAGCCCTCTAGGCATGTATGCGAAGAGTAGAGAAAGTTCTCAAGTATTCTAGACTAGGTATGTTTGTATCGCGGCCACCCGGCACCTGTGCGAAGTTTTAGAGTATAGTTCGCAGCCTTCCTAGGCATGTGTGCGAAGATTAGTCATATTATCGCAGCCAACCCTGGAATGTGTGAGAAGATCAGTCATATTATCGCAGCCAACCCCGGCGTGTGTGCGAAGATCAGTTCTATAAGCATCACTAGTCTAGCAGTATCTTAACCAATCACCTTCCTCACTCGAGGATCCTATCATTACGTTCCATTATCTAGAGAAGTACAAATAAATAAATCAATCCCATTCCCACCCTGGGAATCCCATGCCTTGGCTATGTGAACTCACCTTGGTTTGCTCGGTATGCTATGCTCTAGGGTTTATCAAATGTCTAAGTCCGTTACACACGACCTAGGATATGTTGCACATGATACGATGTAAGTGTTTGCATCAAATTAGGGTTTGCAAATCATTGACATTCAAGCAGTTGTGTCTTGTGTGTTTATTGTGTACATGATGATGTCACATAGAATGTTCACGCATGCAGAATCATACAGTTGCATTCAGTATCATACGCTTATACACATATAGAATCATACATCATGTAATCAGTTCATCGTATTCACATAATTCATGCGTCACATCTTTGCGTTCACATTCCAGTCTAACATGGAGGTTAACATATTTGTCACTGTTAACATACTTCGTACATTCATCGGCGTTGATAAACTTAACAGTTTAACTGAATTAGCGGCTTAAGAAAGTGACATACACATCTTATTAAGTTCAGCATTATGTAATACACATTCAGGGCCTCATATTAAACACGCATTAGAATCAAACAGGGACTTGCCCTTCATAAAAACTCAGACAAGTGTGGGGGGGGGGGGGTTTTCCCCTGTTCAAAACTCGGACAGGACATGTGGGGGGTTTAAAGGTCGGACAAGGGGTCAAGTCACAAAACTCGGACCCCTTACAATGCTAAGAAGGTCGGACTTGCGCATGAGTTAAAAAAAACGGACTGCGCATATGTTGAAAGGTCGGACACCTCTTTGTGTTAAACAAAGTTCGGACCTTTGGTGATAACAAAGTTCGGACCAGCCTTTTATGCTCTAAAACTCGGACAAATGCACTCTCATGTAAAAGATCGGACAGCATTACAAGTATAAAATTCGGACATATATATGTACAAAGTCGGACCAAGTCTACTTAAATCAAAAAACTCGGACCAACCCTACTTCATTCAAAACTCGGACCATGGTGTTACTTGTAAAAGTCGGACAATCTAACCACTATATAAGTCGGACCTTATGCCACTTAAAAGATCAGATCATAACTACAATAATATTCGGACTCCTCATCCACACAAGGTCGGACAAGGCAAGCATATAAAACTCAGACATAACTTTCCTTTCTCAAAAAGTCGGACAAGAGATCCTCTATAAAACTCGGACATGAAGCACATTTAAAAGTCGCACATGATTACTTGTTTTAAAGGTCGGACATCATGCCCCATCTAAAGCTCGGAACATTCAATCTTTAAAAGTCGGACTAACACATTCACAAAGCTCAGACTACAAGCAGTCACGATTGTATCAGTTACGTTCTCTATAATAGTTACGTTCAGCGATCCAAAACCCTAGTTTCATACATTTCCACAATGCAAAATCAACACGACAAACAATATTCCTTCATAACATGCATCAACATTATCAAGAAATCGATTGTACAATTAGTCACTCATCTTTGTCACAATAATTAGAATCAAATTAAAGCACAGAACCATCAAATCATAGTTAGGGTTTACAAGTATTTCAATAACCAAGAGTTGATACAATCAAACAATCAATAAACAATAATCAACAAACAATTACCTTGAATGATTCTAGAGAAAGAGGAATCAAGAGTGATGATTATCTTGTGCCAATGATGATGGTGATGATGATTGCTAGAGAAAGTGAATGTACGTGCTTTGGTTTTTGTGAAAATGATTAGTGAAATGGGATTAGGGTTAAGTATGATTTAGGTTTCACTAATAACTCTTTACACCCTCAATTATTCTATTTTACAAGAGTGCACTATCTCAATCAATTTCACAGTTTCACCACCAAGTTTATGCATTTGACAAGTTTATCACAATTAACACATAGCCATGCACAATCACACAATACACTTCATTGTATCAAAACGTATATAATTCCATGGCAACTAATTGTGCAAATAATTAACTACACCAACAATGAACGTGCAATAAATGCGAAATAGAAATCCTGGAAATTTGAGTTGTCACACGTATGGTAATGCACGGAACGTGACATGACACCGAAGACGAAACGGATGTAACATGGTCAAAACACGGTGGATACGCCGCTGGTACTTCCTATATATAAGTGTTTTCACCATATTACCAAACTTTCGTAAAACGTGCCATGAGAAATCCAGTGTTTTACAGACCTCTTGGACCTAATACAAGCTTTAAACAACTCACAAACGCATTATATCCGATTATCCATGACGAGACTTCATCTTTAACACGCTACTTTCGTCTATCTAATACTTGTATCATTCATATACTTGCATTCATTTAGTGTCAATTGTTCACCCCATACTCCTATTATTCTCCATTATCCTTTCTTTCATATGAACCCCGTTCACATTCAAACTTATTTAAACTCCTTGGCCTATGCGCAGCATACCCGTTTTACCTATGCTTAAACGCCTCAACTCATTTTAGTCAAACAAATTCCTATCCTATCGTTCTTCAAAATTTCGTACTTTTCTAAACGTTTCAAAACTCCCAAGTCTCAATTCTTTTAGCCAAAATGCTTTTTCTCCAAGGTCTTCCTCTTGAATAAATTTCGGGACGAAATTTCCTAAAGGAGGGGAGACTGTAACGCCCTGCTTTTTCACACTTTCCATAATTAGAAAGCTCGCCTTGTAATGCTAATTTTGGAAATCTTGTATTATTGTAGTCGTCTTTTCGTTGTAAAATCCGAGACTTGGATCATAAATAAAATTCGTATTTCTTTAAATTCACCATCTACATATTCATACATGTTCATACGTTCGAATTCATTGTACATCGAATCCTTATTTGTAATTCATACTTATACTTATTGACGATGCATGTCCATGCTTGTCCTTATATTGTTGATACCTAAAAACCCCTAATAATATGCTTATTTATACAACGGTTAATCATCTAATATGTGACATATACTTGTCACTTACAAACATGTTACATACTTGTACATTACACTTTTTACCTAGTTAAATCATGTTTTATTTCATATTTCACCTTGTTACAAGTTAGGGGAAACATTGTTGCATATTATTACACAACTTAATTAACAAAATTACTCATTATAATGTTTTAAAAAAACAAAAAAAAATAAAGAAATATGGCAGCCCCAATTCAGCAAAATTCAGCCCCATATAGTTGGGTTTTGTGGGCTAGTTTCAAGGTGTAACCCCTTCTAAACACTTCCAAAGCCCAACCCATTGAAACCCTAATCCTTCCCCCTATAAATACCACTTATAACCAGCCTCCCTACCACTTTTGCAACACTAAAAACTCTCAAAACATCCTCCAAACCGTAGCTGAAAGCAAAGGTTCGAGCAGATTGACACCCCTTCACGAAAATGAGCATAACTCCCTCAATTCTTATCCGATTCACTTGATTCTTTTTCCTACTTGCTTGGATAATCATGGGGTTCGATTCCTAGACTTCTGCTTGGAGAAATCAGACCTGGAAATGCCCCGAAATAGTCCATAAACTTTCTGTTTGATTTTTATGTTCTTCAAAACTTGTTTAAACCTATGCAACTTGTGTCTAACACATCTCATGCCTATGTCCTAATGCTTACAACTTATCTCATGGTTGGTTAAGCTTAAAAACAAGGTTGAGACATTTGAAATCAGAGGATTAAACCTCATAAACTTGGTGTTTTGTCTAGGGTTTCAACCCACAAATCATGTCAAACATAGTCTTTGATACATGAGTGATTATGGAACAACTTGGGTTGTCCTACATACAATCCTCACGTGATTTGATGATTTCTCTATAGTTAGGTTGTTTATGTTATTGTGCAAATCCTAGTTCGTGACCCTCCTTGGTTGTTGTTACACCAAGTGAAGTGGTGAACATTCAAGGGGTTCCTAAATGGAAGCATGTCCTTCCTACCCCATACATGACATCTATGATAATACGAGGTGCCTATATGAAGATCCTAATCTTCTACCTCCTACTTGAATTATTGGACTAAATAATATTTAGTACCTAACCTAAATATATATATACACTCATTCGAACCTTTGATGTTGAACTTGTGTTTATATGTTAAAGTAGTAGAACATCACCTAAGACCTAAACCTTGTTGTGATTCTTATGGGTGTTCAACTCATGAAAACATTATCATAACCCTTGTGGTTACCAAGTTTCATACAAGTGTTAAGTGTTGAAGATGATTATTTTCACATGATATTCACATATCTTACTTTTTATGTTGTTTTGAATACCGAATCTCGACTCTAAGCATACTTGAACTTTAACCCTACACATTCAATCTTCCAACCTCATCAACTCGTCAATAATTGGATAATTGGAAAGCATATGCAACCTTTGTGAGTATACTCGTATTCCCCTTTTTACTTTTACCACTTTTGGGGTGTAACATGTTTATCTATCAACTTACACATGAACATTTTGCTTAAACACATGAACATTCCTATAACATGCTTGTATACGTGATGGCTTGATGCTTTAAACTTGGATTTATCTTATGTGTTGAATTTATCATTAACTTCGTACGAGCCAAACCGTGACATATGTAGCGCTATAGGATTAACGACCCGCCCCTTTATCTCGGTTATGTCATGAGTATATTGCGTTTCCTTGGTTTGATATGTTAGACACGTACCATATTTAAAGGCTTATCTTGAATCACATGCTTGCTATGAGGAATTGTTCAAAACTTATCTTTTGCTATGTACGTATCAAACTTGTATACTCGCCTTTGCTTTTGCATTGAACTTTATTTTAACATGTTACAGGTGGATGTTGACGATGCATGGAATCTAGTAGGATGCTTAGATACCCACTTAGAAAGAATTGTATTTGTATTGTATCATTTTATTATTCATGTTGTTGTACTTTGTTTCAAAACCTTGTACTTGATTCTTTAGAAATGAAATGAAATGATTATTTAAATACTTGTCACAATTATTAGCGTTATGATGTCTCGAGCAATCTTCACACTTCGTCTCATCCCGATGTTTCCGCCATTGGTTGGGGTGTGACACTAATGAACATAATCTAAAGTCTTGAACATAAGTGTTAAAGGGTGGATAAAGAGAAGATATGAGTGTAAATCATGTAAATCTTGTGTAGTTGTGATTTTTGATGTTGTTTGTTAGTAGAAACAAGATGGATCATCATCTAGACATACTAGTTCATGTTTAAGAACATAAACTAGTAGGATATAAAAGTTAGAAAATTGAAAGATGATGGATCCATCCATTCATAAGCCTTGAACTTGAATAAACGTAAGTTTTCTTGCAAAATGAAGTTGTAAACTTGTAGATCTAAAGATCTACAAGTGGTTTTTCGGAAGAACCAAGTGAAAGATACTAGTTTTGTTAAAACCCGGATATTTTATGAACTAGAAGCATTTTTGGTAAATAAACAAGTGTGTAAACATTTGTGTAACAAGAAAAATTAACAAGGAAATATTTTTGTAAAGCTTAGTAGAAGTTGTTAAACTTCAAATTCTTTAAAAATAAAGTTTTCAAGAAACTAATCATGTTTTTAAAGATAACAAGACCTACTAAATATGATGGTAATTTACTACATATTTTTACAAAACCTTGAAGTTCATGAGTTTATGATTTAGTCTCATTTTGTCAAGATTAGTGATTAAATATTGTTTATATTGTTGATTGATTTTTGAAAAGAAAATGATATGCTAAAAGCATGGACACCTCTATTTACAGAGGAAACTCTGGCGAAATTTTTCCAGAAATATAACACTTAGAAATATTTTTTTTTCTAACAAATATTTACGAATATATTTTTAACTTGTTTTCAAAAATAAACTTCTCCATGATTTCTATTACAAAATACCAAGTACCGGGGGTGGATTTTCGCAAATAAAACTTGTTAAATATATATTTAGAATATATATTTTATAATAAAACGCTTGTGTGATTATGTGTTTATTTTGTGAACTAGATATATTATTTTTAGGTTAAAAATAATATAACTTGAAATATCATGAAATTACAACTCCCAAAATAATACCAACGCTCTCACAAAGTAAATATTTAAGTTATACAAGTATCGTAATACAACGCGAACTTTAAAAATGTAACTTATGTATATTTCGGAAAAATACTCTTATTAGTACATTTTAGGTGAAATATTATTTTGAAAAAATTTATAAAATAAAATATAATATTTTTGGGAAAAATATGTATATTTTGGGATTAAAAACATTTTAGACAAAGTAATTAAAATATATTTTTCAAGTGAGAGTTAAAAATATATTTTCGGAATTATAAAACACACATGTATTATTACCCCCATCCTTGGGAAGGAATATACTTATAAAATAATTAAGAAGTGTAAATACGAAATAGTTGTCTAACTATTTCCCAAAAATTTTAAACCTTAAGCCAAGGCACGGACGTCCGTCTAATAGGAATTAGTACGTGTAGGTCGTCACGCAGCAGGTTGATTCGGGATCGACTATTTCTCGAGACGCACTTCTGTGAGTTCATGTCCCCCTTTTCTCTTAACTGTTTTCAGTTTTATAACTTCGGGGGTGAAATACATGGTGCAATTATTTAGAACATTTTTATACATGGTATGGTTAGCTTAAGGAGGGTTGGGCCGTTCAGATCATGTGAGTGGTGGGTACAACGCTTAAAGCCATTAATCCTCGTTGTTAGGACCGAGGGACACAAGAGTGATAGATCTATTTGGGTGTAGCGAGCCCACACCCGTGAGGTCAGGGAGACCCATAGTGGTGACTGTGTCTTACAGCCGAGGCCCGGTACAAATTTGCTAGGTTTGAGTTTTCCTGCATCATTTCACACATACCAGTGGCTTTGCAACCCAGTGGTGATCTCTTTTCCTTAATCGCTACATACCAGGAACATTTATACTTTGGGGACGTACTTTACCGATTTATAAACATACTCACTTTTACACGAACTCGCTCAACTTTTGTTGATTTTTCAAATTGCATGTATTTTAGGAAATTAAGGGATCTGGCAAGGTATGCTATGTCGTCAAGCTGCGTAGGAGAAATGATGTCATCCGAGTTTAGGGATTGTGACTTTTACCTGGACAAGTCACAAGTCTTAAACTGTGTTTTTTTTTTTCATGTCTTTTGGTTGTGTCGTATGAACATTATTTTTACTATGTCATGTTGTAATCCGTTGCATGTGTCGAGTTTTGAAAACAATGTTGTCATGATTTACTTTTAAAACTTGAATTAATGGATGAACATCATGGTTTTATTTTCATATAGCATTGTTGTGATTATGCTAAGGTATTAAGAAGTCACACCAAATAAACCCACGCTTCCGCAAAGCCAGGGTGTGACACTAATTTCGTGTGAGTTGTAATTCCGTTTGAGCATGTTCAAACGGAATTAGACAGTCTATATATAGTTGTGTTTTCATGTCATTTGGTACGGAATTAGGTTGAGGTTTTCCGACGGCGAAGCTCTGTCGAAGTGTCGTCTTGCTGTAAAACTGTTTCAGATCAATATAAACCACAGTTAAAGTGTATATCTAGCTGAATTCAACTCATCATGTCTGATTCCGCCTTTCATTTTGAGTAGAACACCTCTGATCGACTCGTCTCGGGTCCGCACACGATCCTACAAGTGGTATCAGAGCTCAGGAGGAGGAGTTCTGCAGTTTTCAGCTTGATTTCATCGTGTTTTCTTACTTCTACATCTTCTTTTCTCAATTGAACAAGTTTTAACGGATAAAATGATTTGAACTTCACATATCATAAGCGTAATGATATTTTAACAAATCCTTGAGAAGATTGGACCTTAATTAGAACTAAAACTGAAAAACTTTGTAATTTCACTTGTAAAACAGTTCGAACAAAATGACGTCACCTTAATTCCGTGTGTAAGTGCACCTTAATTCCGCACGGAATTAGAATTTCGTTTGAGTAATTTCATTTCAAACCTAATTTCGTGTGAAAACTGAGTAATTCCGCACGGAATTACCTGATTTCGTTTGAAAGTCACTAATTTCGTTTGAAAGTTGTTGTTGCAGGTAATCTCGCTTGAAGGTTATTTCCGCTTGGGAGATTTCGTTTGAATCTAATCTCATTTGAAAGTGTTTGAATGTGAAACTTTTTACCGAATCATGGAAGAAGAATTCTACAACGCGTTTGCTACATCTCCGACTAGTCCAGCTTCCATTGCTCAAAACATGAATTTGGAAAATGAAACTAGAACTTTACAAAAACCCCGAAACTTATGGGAATTGAAGAGTACTATGGCTGGAAAAACGTTTTGAGAATTGGGTTCAGGCAAATCATCTGAGAGCTTGGGAAAGCATTGAAACAAAATATGTTAGACCACAGACTGCTTTGAAAGTAGATAAAATCATCTCAGAATTTACAGACAAAGAGAGAGATAGTTATAAAGGAGAGAAAATGAAGATTAGTCTTCTACAACAAGCTGTCAATGAAGATATATTTGTGTTGCTTCAGCATGATGATAGTGCTTATTCACTATGGGAGGCACTTGAGAAGAAATTCGAAGGAAGTATGGAAATGATCAATGGCAAAAAATCATTACTGAAGAAGGAATTAGAATTGTTTACAAGTATGCTAGGTGAATCTACAAAGACTCTCATTGAGAGATGTTGTCATCTTGTGCGTACAATATCTCAGTTGAAAATTACTAAAACTCCAGCAGAATGGGTTGAGAAGTTAGCTGATGCTTTACCTCAGAAAGAATGGGGTACATATCTCAAGATTTTAAAGAATACAGGAGAGTTTAGTAGATTGTTAATTGGACAGTTTATTGAAAAGCTTGAGGGACAGGATCTTGAAGATTGTTAATTGGACAGTTTATTGAAAAGCTTGAGGGACAGGATCTTGAACAGCAAAAGATTGCCAGAATGAACAACTCGAGCAATCAACAAGACACCAAATTGTACTACAAAGGAAATGTTCAAACTGTTGAAGCAAGTCCAAAGATCCAAACCGCTTTTAGTGCAGGAAATTCATCTGGATCAATCAGTCAAAGTTCAATCAACACTAGTGGATTTTCAAATGTCAATCCTCCAAGTGTTCAAAGTTCAAATGTTGGAAATGGACATATGATTCAGTGCAATGTTGCGTTGCATCTTCAAAATGGTCAGAATTTTTCTGAAGAAGTTGTTAAAAGTCATATGGAATTACTGGTTACAGCTTTGGAATCGTATGAAGGATTGATTGCTGGAAGAATTGGTAATCCTATGCTAACCAAAGAAGATTATGACCAGATGGATGCAGAGGAATTGGAGCTCGTGGATATAAAATGGTGCTTAGCTAGTGTCTTGAGGAGAGCAGAAAAGTTTAAAATGATTACATGAAGAAATGATTTTTTGGATGTACATGTTTCTACTTTGGGTTTTGATAAATCTAAAGTTACTTGTTTTCGATGCAGGGAGAAAGGTCATTTCAAAAGAGAATGCAAAAATCAAGAGGCTAGTGGAGCAAAGAATCCATTTGGAAAAGATGATTACTATCGAAAAGCCATATATCAACAAGTTGCTCATCAATCGCATCAACAAAAGGATGATTGAAGATGCAAATAAGAAAGCTTATTATGGAATCATTGATCAGGATGATGAGAAAATGGCTCCAGGATTTAGCTGGGATAGGTTTGTGGATAAGAATAGGGAATTTAAAGCTTTCATTGCTCAAATTGTTCAAAAGCCAGAATTGATGAAAGAGTGGATAGTAGTGTTATCTGATGAAGAGACAAGTCAAGATGAAGAATCTGTTTCTTCTTAAAATAGTTCAACAGATTCTAGTGATGATGATGAAGAAGTTGAACAGATAAACATTGGAAAAACTCATTTATCTTCTGACAGCTTTGAATATTATTTTGCAGATAAATTGAAGAAACTTAAAGAGAGAAAAGCTGCAAAAGAAATGAAAGAAGTCAAGATTGTTGAGAAGATAGTTGAAGTAGAAAAGGTGGTTGAAGTTGAGAAGATTGTGGAGATTGAAAAGTTGGTTGAAGTTACAAAACCTTATCTTACATGTTTGGAACCTTGCAAACAATGTGAAGATAAAGACGTAAGGTTTAGTGAGCTTGAAAAATTGAAAGAGAAGTTGTTGTTTGATGTCAAGAATCTGAAAGAGTCATACGATGTATTGAACAAAACTGTGAATAGTTTGCAGAAGACAAACTCAGAAAGAGAAGATGCTTTGACAATGATGAATGCAACAATGATGTCTAAGCAGAAAAAGATAAATTTCTACATTGATGAATGTGCGAAATTGAAGCAAGAGTTGGAAAGTGAAAAAGTTGAAAATGAAAGAATCAGACGATTAATGAATAGTTATTCAAGTTCTGATTACTTAATTGACAGAATTTATCCAACTGTTGCAGGTTTTGAAGCGTTTGACGATAAGAAGCCAAAGAAAAAGGATACTGGTAAGAAACAGAGTGTCAGTTATAACAAGTGTCCGCCTCCGGTTTGGGAAGGGTATTCGCCTAGAAAACCAAATGAGGAACAAGTAAAAAAGGCTATCAATATAAAGTTAGAGTCCGAGATAGTCGATGAGTTACCAGACAATATTGACATCACATTCACAGCGTCCGACACAGATCATTAGTCTGAGTTAATAAAAAGGATGGTCGATCAGGTGTTGGATAAGGATGAAGAGTCAGAGTCACAGTCAGAGTCTGGGATTTCGAGTTCGTCTATCAAGAGTTCAAAGTCGTCGGGAAAACGGGTTTATAGTAAAGAATTTTTGTTGTCAAAATCCAATTTGAATGATGAAACATTTGAAGTTGCATATACTTTGAATGATTCTGACAAATTATATTTTGATAAAGAATTTCCAATAAGAGGTGTTAAAACTGAAATAATCGAAAAGGTTTTCAAACTGACAGAAATGAATATTTCTGAAATAAAAGATGTAAATCTTTCTGGAAAACCTAAGCCTTACACCTCAAGAATAAAACAAAAACTAAACAAGAAAATGGGTTACAGTTCTGGTTCAGGTTATCGAAAGAAACCAAACCACAATGGTAATTTCAAAAAGAAAGGTCTTGGTCTTATTCCACCAGAAAATTAAAAAAAATGAGAAAATTTCTAAAAATACAAAATTTGTGTCAGGTTCTTCTGCTGAGGATGAAAAGAAGAGCTCATTCTGGAGACAGTCAAATCAGGAATTTCTTGCTGAAAAAAAGAAAAATGAAGCTCATCAGAAAAAAGAGACAATAACCTGTTACAGATGTCAAGAAGTTGGTCACATCGCTTGGAACTGTCCGAAAGCAACCAACACAAAACAGGGAGTATCAGAAAAACTCAAAGAAATAGTTGTTGATAAAACCGAACCACCAACTGAAAGGCTTAACGTGTTTAAAAATTCAACATATGAAGTTGGTGAGTGTTCGAAAAGGTTTTTCAAGAAAAGGGGAAATCTTGACAATCAAGCTTGGGTTGTTAAGAAATCAGATGTAAAATCTGGCGATGAATCTGATTCCACAAAATCAGAGGAGCCACATGTTGTTACAAATGCTGAAAACTCAGTTCCGCCTTTAGATGATGTTCATTTTCCACCTTTGCGGGCTGAGAATTTAAAATCAAAGATTGGAAAAGTTGAAATCTCAAATCAATTTTATTCTTAAAAGAATGAATTTGATGTTGAAAAAGCTTTTAATGGAAATGTGAAGAAGATTTTTGGGAAGATGATCGAGGGGAAGGTTCCTGGGGTTAAATATTTTTATAAATCTAAGAAGGCAACTTACACCCCAACTGCAGATGAGTTGGTTACACCCAAGGCTGGTCAGGCTTGGGTGTCTGTGTTTTTTATTTGAAAAATCTGACTTGCCGAAGCTCCCAGGTTGGTAAGTGTGGAGCAGGAATCGGCATCATTCTTCATATCAGGTTTGATTGTGCCTATTTACAAGTGGTACAGAGGTTTGTTCTGACAAAGTGATTAATCAAGGCCATTCATTTGAACTTGATGTAATCCTCTTACAAGTGGTTGAAAAGCAATATGATGAACCGCAAACCTACAAGTGGTAAAATCAGCAAAACTTATTTTCTGGAAAAATCATTTTGATTAAAACAAACTTAAGTGTTTTGAAATCATAATGGGAAAATAGTTTGTTGTAAGGGGGAGTTCTGATTGTTTATGCCGAGTGGATGGAGAATTGAAGCGATTCACATCAAGTTGTCATTCTATTGTATAGTTTGTTTTCAAGTTTCTTTAAATGTTTCTGAATTTTAGGGGGAGTAAGAAAATTTCAAAAAATCCAAAAACATGATAAAATTCAAAAATGAGTTTTGTTGTGAAAAAGAGGAAATGATAGTACATCAGTGGACTATCACAACATGCTAAAGAATTGGAAAGTCAAATGTGATAAACAATCTCACTGTGGATATGCCAGTAGGTTTTTGCACATTCAGTAAATTGTTTTTCGAGATACAAACCTAAATTCAAACTTGTTTATATCGTGGGGAACATTTCTTGGATATATGGGTAACCCCCGAAATCTTGTTTGAAAGGTCCCTCTTTCTGAGATACTAGGTCTTTATACTCAGTGATATCTGGGGTATTATCCCGGGACTTCTGATTTTGCGGAAGAAATGGCCTAGTCCCCGTATAATACTTTGCATTTGCTTGAAATATAGCTAGCCCTCAGTACAAAAAATGATGAAACATTGAAAAATGATAATCATGTGCTGTTGAAGAAAAGATTCTCTAAAGGGAACACATGTGCCCAAAGTCGAACCGTCATCTCTTTGCTGAACGGAAGTTCTGACCTGAGCTCTCACGGTTTCACATTTAACCCTTTACAGATATCATCTAGGTATACTCACCTGTAAGACTGAATATTGGGATCTGGATACGGGAGTATATTCAAGTGGTGGGACACGCGAATAAGTTCAAGTTCTTAAGACATTAATCTCGTATCTCGAATCAACTTGAACTTTGTGTGAAAACTTAAGTGGATCAGTATACTGACAATCTAGGTGAATTGTTTAGAACTTAAAATGCATAAAGCTTAACGGTGTTAGTGATTTGTCTCAAAAACTGATATGATCCTCTTACACAAACTCACAAAAATATTAATTGTAAATATTTCTTTACTGCATTGCTTTCTATTTCAAAAATCCGAAAAGATTTTCAGTGTGTTTTAGCATAAATTTTGAAAAATTCAAAAAGATTTTTGACAACTGATGTTGAAGAGTTGATTTTCAAAATTCCGAGTGCTAAACACGATGATCATTTTGTGAGGGGGAGTTGGTTTATAATGAGAAAAAGTTTTTTGAAGGATTGTTTGCAAATGGTTCATCAGATTCTATAATTGAAAAATCATTCTGGATAATTTTGAGAGGGAGTCTTGATATATAAATTTGTCAAATGTTAAATTTGTGAAATTTATTGTGTGGTAGAGGATGTGCAGGATTGCCTGGATTCTGAGTCTGAGTATAGAGCCAGGTTACTATCTTGATCCTGTGAAAATCAACATCCGAGGAGATATTGTTCTAGGGGGGTCTGTTGATGCTAAGGAAAGAGAAGAATGAAGAAAGGTTTACCGTGTCAGATACTTCAGAGAGAGCAGTCAGACTGATAAAGATTGAAGACGTTGAAGACTCGACACTTAAGACTCGTTAACATCCGAGGGGGAGTCTGTTGGTGCATACGTCTGTCGACTTCATCTTGTATCGAGTCTTGCATTGTTCATGGCACGAAGATCGAGAAAACAAGACAAAAGACTAATTCCGCATGAAATGGACTTGGTATAATTTCGCACGGAATTAGAGAGTAATTCCGCTTGAGAGGTTAATTTCGTATGAATGCCTAATTTCATGTGAGTTGTAATTCCGTTTGAGCATGTTCAAACGGAATTAGACAGTCTATATATAGTTGTGTTTTCGTGTCATTTGGTACGGAATTAGGTTGAGGTTTTCCGACGGCGAAGCTCTGTCGAAGTGTCGTCTTGCTGTAAAACTGTTTCAGATCAATATAAACGACAGTTAAAGTGTATATCTAGCTGAATTCAACTCATCATGTCTGATTCCGCCTTTCATTTTGAGTAGAACGCCTCTGATCGACTCGTCTCGGGTCCGCACACGATCCTACACAACGAGACTTTGCACTTCGTGGAGAAACCTGTCGAGATCATGGACGGAGGAGTCAAGCAATTAAGGCGTAGTCGAATTCCTATCGTTAAGGTTCGATGGGAAGGAAAACATAGCGCTGAGTTTACTTGGTAACTCGAAAGTGATATGAAGGCTAAGTATCCGCATCTGTTCATTGCATCTTCCTAAATTCCAGGATGAAATTTCCTAAAGGAGGGGAGATTGTAATGCCTCGCTTTTCGCAGCTTTCCGGTTTTAGTTAATATAGTTGATCGGATTTGTTATACATACTTGTTTGCTACATACTTAATAACCACATATTTCCTTCTTTTTTGTGTTTAAAACCCATTTTACGCCTTGGTAACATGTTTGATACACACTAAACATTATGTAGCATCATAATTATATAAAATGAACCTCCAACATACATCTTACTATGTTAAAACAACCAAAAAAAAAGAAAGAAAGAAAGAAAGACAGCTTGCGGCCGCAAGCTGCTAGGTGGGGTTTGGTTTGTTTTTAATTGCATTCTCACAACTAATCATAATTAAATGTTCAACCAGCATTACCCTAATTGCTTCCCTATCTAAATCACCCTTTCCCAACCTTTTTACCACTTTTACAAGCTCAAAACACTCTATAAAACAATCCTAAACTCAGCTGAGTTTCAGCAAGTTTCAGCAAAAAGTTTCAGCCATTCTAAGTGAGTTTTGACTCACTTCTTCTTCTATTTCTTTCTTGTTTATTCTTCTAAGACACGTGGATAACCTCTAGGAAGGTTTTCACAAGTTTGCTTGGGCAAACTAAGGTGAAACCTCACCATTTTTGAGGTCCAAAGTGCACGTTATTTTCTGCTTGTTTTTATCTTCTTAAATCTTCATGTTTTTTATAGAAACTTGGTGGAATCTTGTACCCACCAAGCTCACAACTTCGTCTATGGTTGTGGGTTTGTGTTGAGGTGATTTCCATCAAAGTTTTGAGTTCAAACACTCATTTAAATTATGTTTATAGTTGGTAAAATGAGTTTGTATTAGTTAGTTTCATTCTTGTTATTCATGACCCTCTGAATCATCCTTGTGATAATTTGTGTAGCGGTGAATCCTTGTTATTCATGACCATCCGAATCATCCTTCTGATGATTTGTGTAGTGGTGAATCCTTGTTATTCATGACCCTCCGAATCATCCTTATGATGACTTGTGTAGTGGTGAATCGTACAAAGAGGTTAATCCTCCATACTTGACATACTTGATATTCTTGATTGGACTTAGTTTAGGATGTTATTATTACTATATAAACTATATATAACTATATAAAACATGGCTAAATTTCTTATGTTAATCAAGTTATGATTATTCGTCATAAACCTAAGCTAACATATCTAAGATTCTAAGATACGTGTTATGATTCCAATGGGCAATTTGGGACCCATGAAACCACTTAATATGGTGTCATAAACGAGCTCTCAGAACTAGATATTATTTTTGTATACATACTTTTGATACTTTAAATTCCAAGTCCGAATCTTCCATTCTTATTCCATCAACTTACACACCTTGTTTCCCCATGTAGGGCGACTTAGTGATTCCAACCTCAATACTCAACTCTTCACGGGATTATCAAGTTTGAAGCTTGCAAAACCGTGAGTACACTTGACCCATTTTCGTTTGCACATTTTTCGGTGTAACATGATAGCTTATTAAAATCACAACACTTAAACATTATGCACAAACAATCCAATACATGCATGCATACGTTATACTTGATATGTCTATCTAGGTTAGTTCATTTTATGATTGAACTTATCATTAACTTTGATCAAGCCTACCTTAATATGTATAGCGTTATAGGAGTAACGCACCGCCTATGAATGTTGGGTTATGTTAAGAATCTTTTACTTGCCTGAACTTTGGTTTGACTTGTTTATCACATGCTAGATTTACGTTAATCTTGAATAACATAGTTTGCCATGTGGATTCGTTTAAACATTTTTATACTTATGCTATATACTTAAACTTGTGTACTCGCCAATGCTTTTTGTGTTGAACTATGCTTTTTAACATGTTGCAGGTTGATGATGTTGATTATGATGAAATCTAGTAGGGAAGACACTAGAAACGCATCTTTAAATTACTAGAATTGTTATCTCATTTTTGTTAAACTTGTCGTATTTTGTCTTTTCTATGTTGTACTTTGAATTTCCATGATGTACTTGACAATTATTATTATGAAATGAAATCGGTTTTGGATTAAATTATTGTCACATAATGTTATGAAGTCTTTGAGCAATCTCGTTAGTCTCACTCCGATGTTTCCGCCATCGGTTGGGATGTGACAACTATATGCCTCGTTATTTTCTTTATTTTCGTTAATATAGTTGATCAGATTAAATAATTGTAAACATGTTATAAGTGAAATCAGTTGGTTCATAAGTGATGGTTTTCACAAAAGCAAACCAAATGGGTCAAAATAAAGTAAAACACAAACTGGGTAACGGGAGTGTAAAATATTGATTTTTAATGAACCCAGGTATTGGGTGAGGTTAGGTGTAAATGCAAACCGGTAACGGGAGCGTGGAGCACAAAGTGACGAACCCAGGTAAATGTGTTGTAGATGAAAAACAAATAATTCCATGAAAGGAATGTGAATGATTCAAGTTTATGAACTTGAAAATCAAACGGGTCGAATATGTGTTCTCGCGAACCGGGTATTGGGAGCGTGGAACGCGAAGTTATTAATCCCGAGTAATGGGTATAATCGTGGAAAATAATCCCACTAAAAAGTTATGGATGATTTGAGCTTAGGTGCTTAAACATCAAAACAGGTCAAAATAAAGTAAAACGCAAACTGGGTAACGGGTAGGGGTGTGCATGGGTCGGTTTGGGTCGTTTTGACCAAAAACTATAACCATAACCGCAATGTCGGTTATTGGATAACCATAACCATAACCGGTCGGTTATGGTGGTTATGCTTATTCGGTTTTGATGGTTACACCGGGTCGGTTATGGGTGGTTAACCGTGTATTTAGCGTAGCTAAAATAGCTTAATTTTTTTAACATAGAATAAATTGTTATTGCATATTTGTATATATTAGCATATTACATAGTATTAAAAAATACATATAATCTATAATATTAATACCAATTATTATTGAATATTCAAATAAAGTGATATGATACATTCTATAAATTCAAATAAACATTCAACCAAAACCAAAAAATGATATGAAAAACCCATAAGTACTAAAAATCTTCAGTCAAAAATATCAAAAAAATATGGTGAAAGTCCTAAATCCTACAAAGATTTATTACATATCGGTTCGGTTTGGTTATGGTGGGTATGAAAAAAATGATAACCATAACCGACCCGCTACTTTCGGTTTTCAAAAAAACCATTAACCGACCAACCGGTTTTTTATTTGGTTCGGTTTTTTCAGTTCGGTTTTGTCGGTTAATTCAGTTATGGTTCGGTTAATTCCGTTTTTTGCACACCCCTAGTAACGGGAGCGTAACCTATATGAATTATGGATCCGAGTAATGGATTACAGCTTAGATATGTTAAGAAATGAACCCCGAGCGATTGAAATGACCTTGGATAGATTTGGATGTATATTGGGTGAAAATTAAACGTGTAGAGCTGACACGGCCGGGTGGACATCTGACCCGGTTGGGGGAAGGTTCTGCAAAGAAAGCATGTTTAGCTGATCCCGCCTGGTGGAAACCTGATCCGGCAGGGGAAAGGGGCTGGAAAAAATATATTTTTTTTCTTGTGTTTAATTCTTTTGTACAAATGCTTTGATTTCTAATCGTTTGAAAGAAACTGTATGATAGGTAATGATGCACTTTAGACCTCCGATGATGATCAAGCCATATCAAGAACCGAACACTTCCTAAAAGTTCATTAGCTTTCGTTCTTTTAGTCTCTTAAAAAAATACTAGTGGGCTTATATTTTGGATAAGGATTAATTCTAACTTGTAGTAATTAACGTCTTTTTAGTACTATCGCAAACGTAACTTTCTTTTGTTTAAAATCGCTCGTTCAAGCGTTATCTTATATGTATAATTAGAGGGTCTTACAATGAGAAGAAGTAAATGATGCCATGAGGGTAGGGATGTCCAAAATTCTTTTCGACTATTATGAATTCGAATTTGATTTAGTTCAAGTCCAGTAAATAGAATACGAATTTATAATTTTAAATTCGATTCGAACTTCGAATTAAAATAATACATATTTATTTATTATTATTATATATAATACATATATAACTTTTATTGAGCTATAGTATTAATTAATCTCTAAATTTATTCAAAAATATTAGAATAGCCCTTTACAAAACTCATTACAAAGCCCATAACTAAAACGAATTTATTGCATATTTTAACTGAATTTGTATCAAAACAAATTTATTCCAATTTATCCTAATTCGATTCGACTTCAAACTTTTAATCAAACTAGAATCGAATTCGAATTGGGATTTTAATTCTTAATCGAATTCAAATCGACTAGCAAGAAAAAAATAAATTATTTGAAAAATTCGATTCCAGCAATTCAAAAATTCGATATTCGATTCAATGAACACTCCTACATGAGGATATATGTATGAAGGTTTGATTTTCAGCATACTAAAATGAAACTCAAAGTTAAACCAGACTTTCTTATTGGTTTTACAATGGAAGTCTAACCCTTATACATATATATCTAATTAGTGTCGATCTAAGCGCTTCATTCATTTGTTCATATGGTTATCCTCTTCTCCCGTTCGGTTAACCTCATCCGTTGTGTTCATTTTTCGGGTGGATTAACATACATTTGTTACCAGCCTACAATGCACAAACTTCACAAAAAATTGGTGTACCCATGAAGAAGTACCTTCGGTATCAAACTAGGCAACAACAAGAAGCTAGGATATAATGCCAAATGTTGTACTTTTTTTATGAATAATATCATGTATTTTTTGTTATCATATGATATAAGAAGCATATGTGTACGTTAATTTCTTTTGTTCTCCCTTCCCTTTTACAATATGTTAATCTTGGATAATAAAATTACGGAATATATGTGAAAATGATCATGAATAATAAGAGTAAACATATATACATTATTTTAAAAAATCTATTTTTATCAAATTACAAATTGTTTATATTTAATAAATTGTTTTAGTTGACAGAGTTGTAGGGCTGTTCACGAGCCGAACCGAACCGAACAGACCTTTGCTCGTGCTCGGTTCGTTTACAAACGGATCCGAACCGAACCGAGCGTTTTTTCAACCGAGCCAAACTCGAGCGAGCGTCTTTCGATCTGAGCATTTTTCGAACGAGCATCGAGCGAGTATCGAGCGTCGCAGAACAAACAAGGAAAGTGACGATGGGAGTGCTGGTTATTAGAATAAAGTGCAGTTTTCGTCCCTTATGTATCGTCCAGTAGAACACAAGTAAAAATTTAACAAATAACAAGGAATACAAAAACACTCAACTAGTTCTGTTGAGATTAACTAAGCGGGAAGATAAATTGTCGACCGATTGAAACATACCCTTTTTTATCGGAAGTTTGAACTTGAATGAACGGGTTGAAGCAAAACCTGGCGAGTTGCCATCTTGGCGAGTGGCGGTAGAGAAATCGAATAACGATGGCTAATAGGGGGTTTCTTAAAATTAGGGTCTTGTACTTCTGAATCGAATGGCGGGTTGATACTTGAGTATTGGTCGACGCTTCACATTTTAGTATTTGAACAATTACTCAAATGGACATTTAAGTATTAGATAATGGACTATTGGTATTGGATTTCAATTCTAATTACTTAAATGAGCTGTATTTGGATCTTGGACCAAACATTGTTGATGTTGGTCTCTAGTCATTTCATTAAAAATGATACACACAAATATATATATATATATATATATATATATATTAAAAATAAATCAAGCCAGCCGAGCCGAACCGAACTGAGCGGACCTTTGCTCGTGCTCGGTTCGTTTACAAACCGAACCGATCCGAACCGAGCATTTTGGTCAATCGAGCTGAATCGAACGAGCAAATTCCAAGCATTTTTCAAGCGAGCATCGAACGAGCGTCGAGCGCCGAACAATTTGAACAGCCCTACAGAGTTGTAAAAAGATGTATTTCATAAATCGGTTTAATTGCACTGGTGTAGATTGTTATGTTTTATACAACAGCATAACTCCAAAGAGTTTTAAAAGATAAATTAAAATATATGATTTAATTCACCGCTGTTTAATTTATTAAAAAATGATGGGTTCTAAAATAGGTATGTAATACACTGGTGGGTTTTCACCGGTGTAAATTGTTAGATTTTATGTAATGGTGTGTCTCAAAGAGTTTTAAAAGATGTATTAAAATATATGATTTAATTAGCGCCGTCGTTTTAATCAAATAAATAAAACGGTTCATAGCAAATTTCGAGTCAAAATATTATAGTGATGTTTAAGTGTCTTTTGTTGAAGCTCTATAATGAAGCGCTTAAGTTAAATTCTTTTTCCGCTGGAAAGTTTTTTTTATACGAGTGACTTATGTTAGGATTCTATATTTACATCTTTCAATACAAAAATGTATATGATTATACAATAATATAATGTTGATATAATATAAATGTATATCACTTATGTTAGGATCCTATAATGTTTAAGTGTTATTATCATTTAAGTTGACATAATGTTCTTTCTTTTTATCAATTTAAGATGTGACAACATTTAATGCAAAATATGTAGCTAAAGGAAGCAAGTTAGCAAGAAGTGAGACATATACTCAAAGAGAGACTACAAATGACTATTCATAAAGTTATTAGTGTGACACGAGTGGGCAAGATCATGGGCGCATTATTCAATTCATGGCAAATATTAAGGACTGGAGTTTGGTACACAAATGATAACCATTAGACCATCAGGTGTGGGTTTGGGAGAGGGAAAGAGTGCAGATGTAGAGGAGCCCCGACAGGGAACACCAATCCCTCCTCCCTCCAGTCCCACCTTTGGTGTCATAGGGGATTTCTCTCCGTTCGTCCTGACGCTATATTCTTTAAAATCTGAAAATTTTGGCTATTGAATAACGGTTATTTACTAAAAAAATAATTGAATTTTTTTAATTTTAAATGCTATATAGCCCTCATTTTATACCCAAAAAATCATCACACTCTCCATCTTTTATATATTATTCTCTCATATTCATCTATATCTTTTCAAAAACTCACCACACTCTCCACCTTTTATATATTCTTCTTTTCTTCATCTACATCTTTTAAAGAATAATTGCCATGAGTTCTTCATCGGACGAGGAAAATGCTAGGAATTTTTTTCTTAGCATGATGTTTGAGACGGCTAAAATTGTTGCCGAGATGTAAGAAGATGGTGAAGACAAAGAAACTTTACAACTAAGAACGAGGGGCGTTGCGTTAAATAGAGATCGCCAATGTATATTATTTTTATACATTTTATTATTTTAAAGTTTTGTTAGTTATTTTTAGAATTGTTTTGAATATTTTATTAAACTTAGTTTTCAACATATATTTAAGGTGCTCATGAACGTTTGGTTGGTGACTATTTTGCTGTAAGCACAGTGACGAACAATTTAGGCGTCGGTTTCGAATGAGTCGAACATTGTTCACATTGCGCTACGATGAGTTGGCTAATTATCATGACTTTTCACATTGCGCTACGATGCTATAGGGAAAAGGGGTTTTACTATGTTTCAAAATGCACTTCGGCACTTCGACAATTAGTGTATGGCACAGCTAGTGATTCATGGGATGAATATTTAAGGATGTCCGAGAGAATGAGTCAGGAGTGTTTGTATGAATTTTCCAAAGGTATTGTGAACATGTATAGCAAGCTCTATTTACGTAAGCTAACGAAGAAGGATATAGAAAAGTTTTATGCATTCCATGAAGAGACACATAGATTTCCTAGGATGCTAGGAAGCATTGATTGTATGCATTGGCGATGGCGTACTTGCCCTACTGCATGGCGCGGTCAACATATGCGTGGTGATATAGGTTATCCTTCAGTAATCTTAGAGGCCGCTTGCTCACAAAATTTATGGATTTGGCATGCTTTTTTTTGGTGTTGTAGGTTCAAACAATAACTTAAACGTTGTTGCAAGATCTCATAGTTTCGACGATATCATTAGAGGTATGGGCCCTGATTGTCCTTTCCTGCTCAATGGGGTGTCATACAAGCATAGGTATTACCTAGCCGACGGTATATACCCATCCTATATGGCTATTGTTAAAACTATTCCTGAACCCCATGATGAAAAAAGAAAAAAGTTTGCGAATTACCAAGAAGCGGCAAGGAAAGATGTCGAACGGTGAATTGGTGTGATAAAGGCAAAATGTGGGATAATACAACAACCGACTCATCCATTTGAACCAAAAAAATCGAGATACATTATGTGTGCTTGTTTAATACTTCATAACATGATTATTGAAGACGATGGTCGAGCAATATGCGAATACGTTTCAAATAACATTCATGAGAATGTTGAGCCGGTTGACGAGGAACAACAACAATCAAATTTGTGGGCGTTACACAGTGAGCACGTGCATGGAAACATATGTGCGGATTTAATAGACTGTATTTCGAATAACTTCTGTGTCAATTCCGTTAATGACGAGTAGTGGTGTTCGTAGGATTAGGCAAAATTTATTTTATGATATTAGTATGTAATTTGTGTTTTTTATTTGTTGTTTTCTAGAATTATTATGCAAATTTGCTTTTTCTTAAACATATTCGTATTATTATAAATAAAATACGTTAGACGAAAAAAATGTGTTTAAAAATAAATACACTAAGTAAAAAAATATTAAAAAATGGAAGGGGAGAGGAAATTGCATCGCATGTTTGGGAAAGGATGTTGAGGAGGGTGATGTGGTGCTGATTTGGACTTGGGGAAGGGAACCACACCCCATAATCTTAGATCTTGATTTCAAGTCTATCACACTTCTCAGGCTAAAACGATAGTTGTACTTGTTGTTGTTGATTGTAAATGAAAGTTATTTTCGTTGGCCTTCTTCTAAATACATCTCTCCTACTCCCCCCCCCCCCCCCCGCACACATAAGAGAAAAAGCGTAGACCCCACCTATAAGTATGTGAGAAAGAGAGGGGAGAGGAATGCATTTAGTAACACCCCATTTGTATTATATAATCTTGAGTGTTGATAGAGAATTATCACAAGTAACCCTTGTATAAAATCATATGTTGGTTATGGTGCACATGACAAGCCGTTTTTAGGATTCAACCGTAACTTGATATATATAGTAATTAGTATTCTTAAATACAATCCCTAACTTGATACATATATAGTAATTAGTATTCTTAAATACAACAAAAACCCTTGTTTTGTAAGTCAAATCAATATCTCACATCAATGGACCTCATTACGGGTGATATCAAGTAACATTTGTATCAATCCACTTAGAATAGCCTAATAGTTAGTGAGTTAGAGGTTAAGATAGTAGGAGATTAGGGGTTCAATTCTCATAGTGTGTAAGTTTAGCCCTTAAAAAAGTAAGATCGGATCAATGATCATCAATGAATGAAGTAGTCAAGTTGTTTTAGAGATATTTATAATCAATAAAATAAACCAGTGAATGTATGCTCCTAATAGTAAATTATGTAACCATTTTGTCATTTTTTTCAGTTTTGGGAAATAAATGATAAAATTAATGCAATTTGTTTTTTTTTTTTTGTATTATTTCATGTAAATTTTGTGAAATGCTAAAAGAAATAAGGTCGCTTATATATTATTACTAGTTCTTTTACCCGTCGCGCGTTGCGGAGGCGTCATACGCAAATGATAACATATAGACTACAATCAACCAGACTTGTTTCCGAACTAAATTTATGTCAAATCGTATGATAACTTAGATTTATAACTTCGAATCAAAACGTATTACATTTGACCCGATTTGTTTCCAAATAGAATTTACGTCAGATCGTAGTCCAATTCAAAACATACATAAAAAACATTTTATAATTGACCTGGCTCATTTTCAGACAAAAATTACGCTAAAGCGTAGACGAACTCGAATTTTATACCGACATGTCCATAAAAATAAAAACTTAAGAAATTAGTTTTAGAGTAAGCTTGAAACTTTAGAAACTTGAGGGGGTCAAAATGACATTTTCAAAGTTAAGAGGGTTACCTCTGACATTATAGCAACGTTTGGGGGTAGAATGGGTTACATATCAAAAGTTTGAGGGATAAAGAGAAGTTAGAATGTATGGGGGCCTTTTTGTTAAGTTGGAAAGTAGGAGAGTCATTTATATCAAGTTAGAAATTTGAATAGTGAATTTTGTATATTTGGAAAAGTTAAGGGGTGAATTTTGTCAAATCTGAAAGACAGACTAATGGCAATATTGTAATTTCTGGAAACTTGAGTGGCTGTTTTGTCGGTGGCATATGCCACCGACCTTTCTCTTTAATATTTACTAGAGCCGAGTGTTGCGGCGGCGACATCTTAATTGCTTATTGATGACAACATGTTATGTGATGCATTAATTAACCATATAAAGTGTTTCGATGTATCCGTTCTAACTCAGTGTAACCTATATAAACATTGCGGCTACGGTGTATAATGATGACATTAGTGTATGGTGTCTGCACGTGACGTTACGTGTTTTTGACTTTGTCACCCTTGTTACGTTTGTGACATTAACGTAATTAGACATAGATAAAAAGAGTATGTTTCGTTCGTTGCAGTGTAGAGTCATGAAAGTAATTTAGATAGCAATGTAAAGTCTTAAAAGTAATTTAGGCATTAACGTGATGAGACTTAAATAAGAAAAAAAAAGATAATAATCCATGCGACATTGCGGTGTCAAGTTGAAGGTGATGTAACTTACTTAAAGAATAAGGGGTGTGGGTTTCAATTTAGAAAATGTAGAGACCAACCTTTGTTTTTTATGATATATTAAAGAGTAAATTACAAGTTTTGTCCTTTATGTTTGTCCCAAATTTCAGGCGCTGTCCTTTACCTTTAAAATTGATGAGTTTTGTCCTTAACGTTTCAAAATCCTGCACGTTATGTCCTTTAGGGCAAACCCAGTTAATTTTTTTTGTTAAATCTGATCATGTGCAAGCCACATAAGGGCATTCTTGTCATTTGACCTTTCTAGAGGCTAGTTTGTAAAGAACTTTTATTAAAGAGCTATTTTATACAACTTAAAAACAAAATAGTATATAAACATACTCTCTCTCTCTCTCTCCTCTCTCTAATCTTCTAATTCTAATCTGAAACCCCTCTTAATTAAGAACCCTTGCTTGCCATCTCCTTCTCTCTCAATCTACACATCAGATGCACACCACACATGAAATCAAAATACAAACATCCCCTGCTACCCTTCTCTCCCTCTCTATGATTCTGTCCAGCGACTGGAGTCACCGGTGGAGCCGGTGGCTGCCGGCGGATCGTTCTGGTTCTCTCCGACGAGCGAGACCCCCCCTCCGATCTGCGTATCTCCGACAACCACACACCCCAAACTTCTTAGAGAGAGAGAGAGAGTGTGTGTGAGTAGGTAGAGAGAGAGGAAACAGAGAATTAGAAGGAGAGCCGCCGCACACGGCGGAGGCGGTGGTGTTTGTCAAGTTGAAGATTGTTATGCAGGTGATGCTTGTTCTCGGATGACGATGATCGACGACGAATGAAGATGATGACGAAGATGTGCTGTGGTGGCTGACGGCGGTGCCGTCGGAGCCACGACAGCAGAGGCGGTGGTGTTTGGTTTCGGGTCAATGGTAGACGACGATTCAAACCAGGTCAGATTCGGTTGGTTCGGTTTTCAGTTCGGATTCTTCGAGTGACGTTACGGGTTCGAGTCACAAATCAACAGACCTCTCCATCTCAGTTATGTTTCAGCTCGGGTCAAACTGTTTCCGGTTAGTTAGAGAAAGAGATGTGTTGATAGTTGCGGAGGTAGTGATTGGTGGGGGCGGCTGGTGGTGGTGACGGTGCGGGGAGTGGTTGACGGTGGCCGGTGGGGGCGGTGGACTAATGAGAGATGGGGGTGCAGGGAGAGAGGGAGGTGATTAATTTTTTTTATTAAAATATTTTAAGTAAATGGGTAAAAAGACTAATATACCCTTATATAATCAGATTTAACAAAAAAAATTAAATGGGTTTGTTCTAAAGGACATAACGTGCAGGATTTTGAAACGTTAAGGACAAAACTCATCAATTTTAAAGGTAAAGGACAGCGCCTGCAATTTGGTACATACATAAAGGACAAAACTTGTAATTTACTCTATATTAAATAAATAAGTTTAAAATTATGTGTAATTAATTAATTTTACCAAGTCACCCTATAAGTATCATTTCGAGAAAAAGAATATAATTAAATGTGAGTATCATCTCAAATTAGTTTTAGCAACTCAAATTAGTTTTAGCAAGTTAAATGTTTGATAAAATAAAGGGGCTACGGATTAAAATAGTGACATATTTTATGATGTGAGTGATGTGACATGTTGCAAACCTCACATTGCCATTTTGTTTTTTAGTATGAAAGATTAGGTATATACATGAACAAAGGCGGTGGCTGTAGCCACCGACCTTTTGTTTTAATATTATACTAGGATTTTGACCCGTCGCACGTTGCGGTGGCGTCGAAAGTTAAGGTAACTCGTATCTATACTGTATATTTAACCCGACTCTTTACTTATAAAAATTGCATCACCATCGAATGAAAACGTATTATATTTGACCCGACTTGCTTTCAAATACAGTTTACAAACGTACACAAAATAGGTATATATATATATATATATGGCTCGCTCATTGCAGTGTAAAGTTGTAACAATATTTTAGACAACTGTGTAAAATCGTGAAAGTAATTTAGACATTCATATGGTTAGACATAGATAAAAAAAGTATACTAATGTGTGACGTTATGGTCTAAAGTCGTAAAAGCAATTCAAATAAAATGAGACGTTAAGTTATTAAGTAGAAAAAGCTAGCAGATCAAAATTGTCAATTACCAAAAGTTAAAATTGAATGTTTAAGTTACCTAGTTTGAGAGTGTGAATTGAAAGAACTAAAAGTATAGGGGTTAAAAAGTAAAAATTTTGGGATTAGAATTGTAATATATGAAAATTGAAAGGAGATAAATGTATAGGGGCTAAGTGTGTATTTTTGTAAAAGTTGAGGACTTAAAGACAAAGGTCCTCCACCGACCTTTGTCTTTAAGATTATATACATAGATAAAAAAGTATAATAATTTGTCCTCGTTGCGGTGTAAAGTCGTATAAGTAATTTAAACAAAAGGAGGTGTCAAGTTATTATGTAGAAAAGGTTAAGAAAGTCAAAGTTATCAATTACTAAAAGTTAGAAATGAATGTGCAACTTACTTAAAGATAGGGGTTATTAGTGTTTAATGTCAAAAAAATTAAGGGCGTAAAGTGGAAAAAACTTGAAAGTGTAAGGGCCTTTTTTGTTGGTTCAAAAATTTGAAGGAAAAAAAATGAAAAAGTCAAAAACTTGAAGGTTAAAAAGAGAAAGGTCTCCACCAACCTTCTCTTTAATAGTATATAAATAAATTTGCACATTTTAAACCAAAATAATAATAAAACTCTTATATATTATACAAGAAACTGGAAGATTCAAGTGATTCTATGAGGAAAAAATATTAAATTTTCATTTAGTAAGACTACGTTCTGAGTAACGTGCATAGCCACATTAGTCGGTTTCAACAGCACACACCAAAACATTGGCACCAGAGATTTGGCAGACATAAGAGCCCACGGGACGGTTACGTTATAGCATCATGGGAATTTGCATAACGCGTGGAACTTCAAAATCCTCACCCCGACCTCATTGTATAACGCGTTAATATATAACGAAAATCCAACTTCGTTATTTTTACAACGCGTGATTTTTTTTTTTTTGTGAGTGTATTGTTGGTTGGGGGGAAATTGTTGGGTGTGGTGGTAAGTGATGACCAGTGACCACCCCACTAAAAACGGTTGTGAGTGATGAAAAAATGGTTGATGACATGACGAAACTTGATTGGTGCTTGTGAGTGATAGAATTCTATCATAGTGACTACCCCCCCCCCCCCTAAAGGCACAGGGATAGTGAGGACCAGTGAGAGATGGTGAGGGTGAGATAGATAAAGAGTTTATTTTTTGGGTAAATTACTTTTTGAGTCCGTGTGTTTTATGAGTTTTAACCACTTGAGTCCAAAAGCAAAAAGTTTAACGACCTGAGTCCCTATAAACATTTTCTTTAACCATTTGAGTTCAAATTTCTAACACCATCCACCAAATCTGTTAACTATGATGGTAATTTGGTCATTTACACACATGTATGCACGAATACAAGAAACAACTCTTTAATCCATAAACTTTTAATATTTAATATATATATAATTACATTACCCAGAAGATAAAGAAAACTAGAAAAGGCATCATCATCATCATCAATTCATCAATCAAGAGAGAGATGGTGTCGTACATGAGCTTGGTGATCTACGGCATCGGCGGAATAGTGGTGGCCGGAATGGCGTTGCTGGTGGCGTTTCAGGAGAAGCTAGTTTACGTCCCCGTCTTACCCGGTCTAACCAAGACCTATCCCATCACTCCCGCTCATCTCCCGCCTCCTTTTGAGGACGTCCGAGAGCAGCGAATCGAGCAAAACAGGTCATCTACATCTACATCTTCATGAGCAGCGGCGATTTTAGGTTTAGGTTTGGATCTGAGAGCTTGAAATCGACGATCGAGATCTGGATCTATTGCGTTGGAGGATTCAGGGACGAAATCGAATTTGGAATTGGTGTGAGAATTGACGGTTAGCTTGAGAAGAAGGTCGGTGCTTGTTCCTGTTCTTTCTCGTCCGGAGCTCGTGGTGGTGTGGCGGTGTTGATGGAGGTGGTTGTGCGGTGGTGCCGGTGGTTTCTGGTGGGATTCCTGGTGGTTATGGTGGTGGTGGTCGTGGTGGATTTGGTGGTGGTGCTTGAAGGAGGTACTGATGGAAGAATGTTATGTTTTTTATACAGTTTTATGTTTTTGGTTTGATATTACCTGTGCTTTGTCTGTTAGGGTTTTGCTGAACATTGTTATGGTTTTTATGTTTTAAGATGGATTCAAGTTCAACATTATAAGTTTAATCTCTGTTTTGTATTATTTTATATGTTTTTAATTAAGTGTTTTTATCTGATATTTGTTATCGTTTTGAGGTTTGGTTCATCGATTTCTTGACCATGTTGGTTGATTTTCAATGTGCAACAACAGAGATTGAAGTTGTGGGTGATGAAAAGGGGATGAAATTAGGTTTGGGGATTGAAGATGAAGAGATAAGGGGAAGATAAGAGAAACAGAGAAATTTTTTATTTTATTTTATAACTATAAGGGTATTTTAGTCATTTAACAATACTTAACCAAAAAATTCTAACAATGTTAGAAATTTGGACTCAAATGGTTAAAGAAAATGCTTATGGGGACTCAGATCGTTAAACTTTTTGCTTTTGGACTCAAGTGGTTAAAACCTATAAAACACATGGACTCAAAAAATAATTTACCCTTATTTTTTTTTAGGGAAAATGCTACATAAATATAACCAAGTTTGCCTAGTGTTCTAATTAAGTCACCCAAACTTTATTTGTCTCATTAAAGTAACTAAACTTTAATTTAGTATTCTAATAATGTGTAATTACCAGGTCATCAGATTACTATTTTTCTTTCTAATTTTTTATTTTTCTTAATGCTTATTTATATACTAATATTTCAAACCCTAAAAAACCTAGACATGCTATTCATATTAGGAAAACAATATTTTCAGTTTCAAAATCATCTAAAGATCAATTATTTTTTATCAACCACCTGTTTCAAATCTTCTATTTCCGAAAAAAAAAAAATCCATTCATCTTTCTTTTGGATTAATCACCTGTTCCAAATCTTCCTACGCCATAATTGTTTGGAATGAATCAAATTAAGAAATTAGTTTGTGAATTTGATTAATAGAAAATAGGTTTTTAACGTTGAAAGTTACTAATGTGTTGGGCGTCGTTAAATTAAAAATAGGTTTAAAATAAAAAAAATGGCATTTTAATTAAAAATCCATGTCATTGTTTAGATTTTCCACATCATATTATAGAATAAAAAAAAATTAATGAAACATGACACATCATCATTGGTAACCTGATAACCTGATAAATACATAGTATTAGAACAATAAATGAAACTTTAATGACTTTAGCGAGACAAAAGAGTTTCAGTGACTTAATTGAAACAGTCTGCAAACTTGGTTATATTTCTACGAAGTTACCCCTTTTTTAACTAATCACGTGGTGCCGCGATAACACCTCTTCAGTTGACTAAGGTGTTGTTTGTTTTTTTAGAGATAAAACATCTGCAGTCTACGGACCACATCTGCAGACATCTGTATCTGAAGAGGTGGACCAAACCTTTGCAGTCTGCAAAAAGAAGACTGTTTGTTTTTTAAGAAACAAAAAACCGTAGTTGCAACCCGTGGACGTAGTTCAACGACTCAACTTACACAAAACAACATTAAATCCCTATCTCTTATACTTTTCTTATCGGTATACCTAACAATAAATGCCCTAATTTCCAAAACAAAATCAAGTAAACAATTCCAAAAGAAGTAAACTTCAATCAAACAATTAATAAGAAATCATATTATCAAAACAAGTAAAGTATCAACAAATAACAAGATAAACAAACTTATAGTGAAAAGTATGATAGCAACAACAGCTTGTATAGCCTGTTGAAGAAGAACACCTTTGACAACAGTTTTCTTTGAAACGAGATTCTTATCATCCTCTTCTTTCTTGGAGTGCAATCGATACTTCTCACTGGATCCAAACAACACGTAAAATCCAGAATAAATCCAGTACACCACTAAAGGAGCCACGGTTCCCATAAACTCACCCGATATCTTAACCTCCATCAAATCTAATGCTTCCAGACAAACAACACACACATAATCACCGGTATAACAAGTACCCAATGATTTTCATTAAGAACAAATACCCACCAAGCATAAAAGTACCCAATGGTTGTGTGGAGGTGAATAATCAGCGGCGGCTATGTGAAGGAGCTAGGGTTTTGGAGAAGAAGTTGTGGTATCTAAGGGGGTGTTTGTTTTTTGCAAGAAGTACTTCCTGACCTCTTATGTCTGCGCCGCGCAGACCACGCGCACACCTTTGGGTCTGCAGCGTGTTTGTTTTTTGGAAGAGATTTCACTAAAAAAAGCTCTTCTAGAGGTCTTCCTGGTTCAGATCTGGACCAACCTCTTCAAACCTCTTCAAAACACCTCTCTCTTTCAAAACATCTCCAGATCTTCAAACCTTAAAACCCTAGCACCCATCTCACTTCTCCAACCGTTCAACCGTCGTTCACCCTTCACCGCCACCCCCTCTTTAAACCTCCTCCGCCACCCCCTCCACCTCCGCCGCCCCTCCACCATCGTTCACCCTTCTCCAGCCGTTCAACCTTCTCCAATCGACACCCATCTTAGCCGGTCAACCTTCTCCGATTGACACCCATCTCCCCATTCTTCTCCATCCTTGACCTGCTTAAATGTGAAAGATTGACCACTTTCATCTTCGCAACCTCCCCAACCCAACCCCCTGTTCAACAAAAAATTGTAAACAATGGGACAAGGGATTAGTTGCAAGGTGCAAGATGAACATGGGTTGTTTACAGTAGTACACTTTGGGCATTTGGAGATTGTAAAGCATCTACATATAGTTGCTGCCAATGGCCAGATTAAAGTGGGTATTTCAAGATTTTCTTTAAAGTTGGAATCTTGATTGTTTGTTTGCTTTTGAAAGACGGATCAGTTAATCCTGATTGTTTGAATCGGCATAAACAGGTATGGTGTCTTGTTTTCATCTTTATGTTGGGATGACAATACGACAGATAATGGTAAATGGTAATCTAGATTTTTGTTAGTCTGATTCTTGTAAATAAGAAGATGGAGAAATTGTGGTGTAGTTATGATGTATGTTCTTCTAACTCAACTAGTCAGAAATAGTACGTTTGTTTATAATGTTTGTTCTTGATTGTTTTTTTTTATGATGTTAGTTCTTAATTAAATATTTATCTTGTATGATAAAAATGTTTCTTGATTTCAGTCCGTTGTTTGTTGAGATATTGTAAATTTTTGGTGTTGGTGATGGGAATTTTTGATGTTTGTTATGAAACACCTCTAAAAAAACAAACAGTCTTCTTCTCGCAGACTGGAGAGGTTTAGACCACCTCTTCTGCTACAGAGGTTTGCAGATGTGGTCCGGAGACTGCAGACGTTTTACCTCTGAAAAAACAAACAACACCTAAGCAAAAAGAAAGATGGAGAAGAGCTTTGAAGACTTGAGTCTACATCTGCACTAAGAAGAGGATGCGTAGACCTTTTTTAACGAAAGGTATTCGAAAAAACAAACAGTCTTCAGACCCAAAGGTCTGCACGTGGTCTGTGTGGCGCAGACATAAGAAGTCAGGAAGCTCCTACTAAAAAAAACACAGCCCCTAACACTATACTTGTTAAAGGATGATTAGTTAAAACTCACTGATTACTAATGTGAGACTAGCCCACATGGTAAAGGCACATGCTTTAAAGGGGAAGTGTCATTTTCATACCTAGGCAAAAAGTGACTTTTCTGTTTTTTTTAGTTAAACCACAACATATAATTAAAGTTGAAACAATTAATTTTATAAGGCTAGACGGTATGGGGACCGTCACCGCCCCGTCTTGGTCTGGCGCCGCCCTGCACACCATTTTCGGAGCTACGTTGTCGTCTGAATCGTCAAGGGTGGTACGTTGGGGGCGCTCACATAAGGACAAAAATTGTTACCGTTTGGGGGCATGCGACCGTTGTAAAAAAATAATTCGAATTCCTTTTTCAAACGTCCAACGGGCAGAAATTTTAAAAACCCCAAAATTATTAACTTTTTTTTATAAATACAATCCAAAGACTCCATTTCTTACCCACTTCAACCTCATCTCTCTTTCAAATGTTCTTCAAATTTTTATAAAACTCTTCTACTTTTTATAAACATTCTTCTACTTTTGTCATGGATCCATACAACCCGAACAACCCCATTCCGAACCCAAACCCAAACCCGAACCAAAACTTTTTTGCGGTGCCCGTCTACTATCCTTCAATGGAACTGAGTTGGTCATCCTCTCAATTTTCTCTTAACGCTTTCGCGGGTTTTCAATAATCAACGAATGCTTTCTCGCAAATGCAACAAATGCAATCGTTACAACAAATGATGATGCGAAACCCATTCAACACGCAACTTCAATCTCAACAACCACAACCCGTTGAATCTTCTCAACAACCACAACCCGTTGAAGACGACATTGAAATTGTTCCGGAGACGCAACCGCAATCATCGAAACGTAAAAAAGGAAAGTAAGTAGCGGTTGACAAAGATCAACCTTCGAAAGCTAACGCAAAACCGTGGACGAGGATTGAGGAGGAGGCCTTAGCGAAGGCGTGGATTAGCACATCCAAACACCCCATTGTCGGTATGTAAAATTATATATATTTTACACTAAAAATATATAAATTTTAATTTTTTTAATATATACTTTATTTTTGGGTAAAGGGTTTACCCCGGTGATTCTATATATTCACAATCAATAAAAACAAGTAGTGTAGAGAGTCTACACTAGTTCAATCATGAGACATGCCCCATGAAAGAAGACCAAATTAAAGAAACCAAAAAGACACCGTAACGTAAAAACAACTAGACTAGAATCTAGAAAACATCATCAAGCATAGTTAACTAATCAACCGGTACTTTTGTTACATTCTAAAAATATAGGTACCAACCAAACAAACGATGGGTTTTGGAAAGCGGCATTAGCAAAGTTCCTTGCGATCATGGAACAAGGCCATTATCGCGATGTCGACTCGATCTCTTCAAAGTGGCGAAAGATGCCTCCGGTCGTGAACCGGTTGCGTCGATATATAATAATTTATATACAAGTAATCGTCGTAGTGGGATGAGTGACGAAGATGTTTTCAAAGCGGCGATGGATAAATACGAAACTACGCATGGGTCCATTTTCTCACACGTACGGGCTTGGGAAGTTTTACGAACCAATAGCAAGTGGGCGCCGGTTCCAAATGAGGTTGCAATGGCTAAACGACAAAAAACCCTCGGAGACCGGTAGTATTAGTACGGGGGGCTCGGACGCACGATGTCAAATTAATATAAACGACGAGCTCGAATTTGACGAAGAAGAGTACGCGGTTCGAGAGGAGGAACGTCCCCCGAGCTGAGACAAATCAAAAAAGGAGGCGACTACAAAAAAAAACAAGCCGTAACAGGGGGGGTTCCAAAATGGGCGAGTTTATGGCCTAGTTCAAAGCGTACATTGAGGTCACGGCCCAAAAGGCAAAAGCGAAGGAACGCGAGGTAGAAGAACGGGTTCGGTTGAAGCAAGAAAATAGCGAACTAAAAGAATGGGAGATAAGGACAACCGATATAGATAATTATGCCGAAAAAAAAAACGAGCGGTTTTGAAAAAATGCAAGAAAAGATCATGAAAAAGTGGGGTAGTTCTTAGGATTTTTATTTTTTTAGGTTATGTTTTTTTTAACTTATGTAATGTTTGGTTTTTAATATTTTGTAATGTTTGATTTTTAGTATTAATGATTTTATTTTTATATCTTATTTAATAAATGTTAAAATAGTAGATGAAATTAAAATATATATATATATATATATATATATATATATATATATATATATATATATATATATATATATATATATATATATATATATATATATATATATATATATATATATATATATAGGGTAATGCTAGACAAAAAACCCTCAAAATTTTAGGAAACTCTGGAAACTCAAATCTCCCCCATTTTTACCCAACCTCCCGACATTTTTTTTTTTTGAAAAAAATAACACATGTAATATAAATGTTTTAAAGTGTTTTGGGCTAAAAAAAAAACAAAAAAGCGCTGAAGGGATGTTTTTTAAAAAAATAAACAAATTTCAACAAATTTCAGCAATGTCCGTAAAAAAAAAAATATGTCGGGATGTTGGGTTTTCTACGGTTTTCTATATATATAGGGTTTTCTATATAGCCCTACCCCATATATATATATATAAATTAAGTTCGTGGGGTAGGCTCATCCTCTATTTCCTTGGTTTCATCTTTGGAGGGGTATCCTCCAAGGATTATAACGTGGCGCTTACGTGGAGGGTCATCCTCCAAAAATGAGACTTAACCATACCGAATAGCCTAACTAATAACGTCAACTTTAGTGAGATTATAACTCCTCGCAATAAAACTCTGCCCCGTCCATGGTGTTCTTATCCGAGTAATTTAGTGACAATGTTATTTTCTACGTCTTTTTATTACATTGAGGTTGGAAAACTTTCTATATGAATATATCTCCATCTCATTAAAAGTGACATTTCATATTATATCTATTAATTAATGACTATTGTTCACACATTTAACTCTACACCATCGACAAGCAACTAACATGTAAGATTTCATATAATATATAACTGAAATCACTATGAGTTGTCATATATCGATCATTATATATACAAGTATAATCAGAGTTAGTCCCTGAAATTTTTTAAAACGTTTTGGGTATGGACAAATAAAAAAGCATGCTCCTATAAAATTTCAAATTTCAACTTTCAATTATCAAATATTAAATATTGAAAATAAAAAATATTAAAACTAAATAAAATAAACCATTTACGTTAAACTTTATATAAAAAAGAAAAGTAAACAAAGTAAACGGGACAACACAAACAATTTTAAATGTATAGGAAATTAGAAATCAAAGAAAAGTTAATCTTATTCCTTAAATGCACTAGTATGTAAAAATTAAATAGCAAGAGTGGACTTAAGAGTGTGGGTTGGGGGCATGATGCGATACGTGGAGTATTAGGCATCTAAGACCAAAAGCTAATTTCAAAGGGGTATGATGGGACGCGGCTGGGTGGCGTGGTCAAGCCACATCATAATGAGGTTCCGCCATGGCTAGTGCTCTTGGCCAATGAGGTTCCGCTATGTCATGTGGGTAGCCCCGCCCAACGCCTGGGCTGAATCCCACGCCAAACGGGCCACACTAAAACCCAAACCCACCCGAGGTGATGACTTGGGTGTTTGTACCCAACCCCCCCCCCCCCCCCCCTACCCCATAATCTAAACCTATACCTTTAAATATAAGCTAGTAACCAACTCATCTACTTTGGACTTATTATTCTTTTCTTACACCAAAATAATTTAAATACAAGTTATACATAAAACATATTTTAAAATTTAGGGTGAACGGAGTGGACGATAAACATGTTTACTGAGCGGTAACACTGCCGCCAACCCCCTTTACCGCTCGGTGTCATTCATTAATCGGTGAACCTATACCCATTAATCGGTGAACCTATACCGATTGACAAAGGAGCCAGTTTTGACCGGTGGAGACATTCAACGACTATATAGTCGTTTAAAACAAAAAAAATAATCTTTTTTTTTTTTTTAAATTTAACTATAAATACCAAACATAAATTCATACCCAGACACATTCAAATTCATACCCAAACCAAACCAAAAAATACCAAACATTTACCCAATCATTCCAAAACAAAATTGCGGATGAAATCCCGTTGTTTTTTCCACCCGATAGTAGCGACGAATCATCTAATAGTAGCATTCTTTTTTTCCAAAATCTCATCGAAGAAGCCAAAATTCAAGACACGGGCACATCTAACCGAAGGAGATATATTGAACGTCAATGTGAGGTTGGGCATGAGACACTCGTGGCGGATTATTTTGTCGAAGACCCGAAATACAACGAAGATATTTTTCGGCATAGGTTCCGTGTGTCGAAATGTTTGTTTCTAAAAATTGTGAGCGACGTGGAAGCGAACGACTCGTGGTTTCAAGAGGCTTTCGATGCGCGAGGTAGGAAGGGCTTTACGCCGTTGCAAAAGGTTACATCGGCTATTAAACAGCTCGCAACTGGTAATACTCCAGACGAGAACGACGAGTATTTGCATATGGCCGAAAGAACTTCCCGCGAGTGCCTAGAATATTTTTGCGATACGGTTTGCAAAATATACGCTCCGGAGTTCTTACGTAGACGGACAAGCCACGACATGGCACTTTTATACGAAGCTCATGAGGAAAAACATCACTTTCCAGGTATGTTCGGTAGTCTTGATTGCACCTTTTCGTTTGGCGAATGTGTCCCACAGAGTATCGAGGCAAGTATATGCGAGGAGATCACGGATACCCGACTGTTATGCTCGAAGCGGTTGGCCAGTATATGCGAGGAGATCATCTCGCAAGTCAAGATTTACCCCACCTGTTGGTTGATTCCGACGAAGACTAGTTTAATTTGTTTCAATTAATGTAATTTTAATTTTTTTAATTTACTGTAATTTTAATTGTTTTTAATTTAATGTAATGTTATTTTTAATTTATTCTACATTTATTATGTTAAAATACATGTTGAAATATTAAATATACTAGTTTAAAAAATAAAAAAATAAAAAAAATAGTTTACCTAATCCAAGATAGGTAAACCACCCCCAACCTTTTGGAACAATAGATAAACTAATTAGATGAATTGACTTAACACTGTTTGATTGGTTGAATGAGGAGTTTACCTATTTGGAATAGGTAACCATTCCCTTCACCCGTAAAACTTTCAAACCTTTCAAGAGTTTGTACCTTACCTGTCATCTACCTTGCCTTGTTGCCCATGCCCTAAACCAGAGGCCTAACTATAATAGCCTAACTATGGAGAAAGCTTAATATAATAACATCTTCTAGTTTATTATCTATTATCTATTTTATTTGATTATCATTTATTTTTAATAAAAATAGAAATTCATAACCTAATGACAAACTAAATTATAATAAATGTAATTATATTATAAACTTGGCTAACATTTGTTAGAGATAACTTTATAAAACAGTAACTAAGTTTTACTATTGTTCTAATCACGTCACTTATAAAGTTTTTCATTATAATCAGATCACCCAAGTTTACTTTAATGTTTCAATCCTATATAATTTTTCAATTGGACTAGACACTTGATTTGAAGGTGTTTAAACCCTTATTGAGTGCAAATTGGTTTATGGGTGATGGGTAGGTTGTTTTTTTGATATTAGTGAAGCCACAGATGGTGATGGTGGTAGTGGTTCAATAATCTCAATGTCGCCACGGATAGTGATGGTGGTAGTGGTTCAATAATCTCAATGTCGTTAAGAATGGATGTTTTGTCTCATCAAATCAGTTAGAGAAGATAAAGAAGCAGGTTTACTATGTTATAATGATACTAACTAGTATCAAAGTTCGCGCTTTGCGGCGTGGTAGGTGGTTGTTGGCAAGTATGTACTTGTTTCATGATATTTTGATGGGTTATTATACCATCTAGGCTTTAATTTAAACAATGGTAAATAAACACGATTCGGTAAATATCGTTAGAGTTAAAAAGTTAGCTTTAACTATAATACGGTAAATGAAAAAATGATTATATTTGTTACTTGATATATTAAAGAATTGATATAGACCATGTATGCTTTAATCTAAAAGACGGTAAAACTAAGCAAACAACACGATTAAGTAAACACATCTATAGTTGAAAGTTATCTTTAATTATAATAAAAAAATAAGTAAAAAAAGAATTAAACTTATAAAGAAGACAAAAGAATAAAAAAATTGTTAAAAAAGAAAAATTACTTTATTAAACTTCAAGGGTCTTATGATAACTCTATTAAAGTTCGTGTGTGGAAATGTAAATCGTTTATCAAAAAAGAATTATTATTATTAAGCTCTCGAATGATAAATCTGTTAAAGTTTGGACGTATACATAAAGCGTTTATAAAAAGTATTAAAGTTCAGGGTCGTATAAATCTGTTAAAGTTTAAAGTTAGACACGTAAATTATTTAAAAAAAATCAATAACATTGTAGCCTTATAGTTATAAACTAAACTATTAAAGTCAAAATAGAAAAAATAAATAAATATTTAGTATTAAAGTCAAAAAAATAAATAACTATTTATAACTGTTAACGAATGATTTTGTTATTATATAGAATGTCAATGTCAATGTTTAGGTCAAAAATCTATTTAAGGATAATGTAACCAAAGCTGTTTGTGAGGTAGAGTGCTTAAATGAACCAAATGAGTGATGAACCAAATAAAGCTGATACATGTGATTTATACGAGGAAAACCCCTTGATCACTAGTAGATCGCCAGCACAAAAACCTCGAGTGGTGAAAACTATCGACCACCAACTATATTGAACAATGAAAATGATTACAACTTCAGATGTTGATCAAGTGTGGTACAATGATTGATCGCTAAGAGTGTGTCACACCCCGATATTTCCACATATTACCGGTGGGCCTAGTGGGGAGTATTGTGACGTAGTTGATATCATCATAGTCAAACACACAATATAGTAGCACAGCGGAAGGCTTGGTATTTAAATACTATTACAAACCATAGTGTCCGAGTGTTCAAATAAAAGTATATACAGACTTGGTTGTAATAGAGATCCACAGGCGGATCATAAAAACAAAATACAAGAAACTGAAATAACAGACTCCAGGCATCTAAGGATTTGCATGATCGTCTTATTTGACACCAAGTAGCTCCAGCCTAATTTCGAGAGGTACCTGTCACTTAGTCTTTGGAAAATATGTCAGTTTTCACTGGTAAATACAATTAACCGACTCATTTAAAAAGGTTTATGAAAATTGATTTAGGCGCACAAGGCACAAACCATTTATACTTGGGACAATTTTTAAGATAATATTGTATGTAGTTTTACATGTTTGTCATACATATGGGGCCGGTTTGGAAGCCGGTCATGATTAACCGACTCACCACTATTAAACCCACAAAGAAGTTATCCCCAACATGTGGGTTATTTAGCATTTGCATCTGTCAGGTGTATGCCTACACCCCGTGCATAGGTCGTGGTCATTTACAAATGAAATGAGCCAAGGATATCCATGACACGGTCGTATTAACCCCCAATGTTTATGTTATCAAACAAAATAGATTAAAACGGGTTATGTAAATTTATTAATCACAATCTGATTAAATGATTTCATACCCGACCAAGCGGTATTATTATAATACCGTATCCCAAGCCCATATAACGGAAAATAAGTTAAAAGTATTTACCTGAGCTAGATGTGTAAGGATGTAACCCAGCCGTATATTTCCTAAAGCCTTATGAAAATACCTTCTACCGAAGCTACTCAATCTGTATGGAAGGTTTATTAACCTATTAGAATAATAACGGGTCTTTATTTAAGTCAAAGACTTAGACCGGTTAGTTTGAAAGATACTTTACGGTTCGAAACGCTAGATTAAGCGGAGACCGGAATAGAATATGGTTTAGACCCGACAAGTTTGGATACTTATATAATATGGGTAAACTAAACACATTTTGGATTTTGAAGATTTAATGATAAGGTTAAACCCATTTCGGCTAATTTATGTAAACTAGCTACATAAACTGAACCGAACGCATAACTACATAATGGGTAACTAAATGAACTATATACAAGTCTCATATGTTATTATGCTTAGAATATGCTAATACATCAGTAGGATGTTAACATATATGCCCCAAAAGTAATAACCAATTTAAGTCCCGTAGGGGCATTTTGGTCATTTTAATGTTTATAAAAGAGATTTTATAGTAAGCTGAGGTTCTGTTCTAAAATATTCAGTAAAAATATTTATTTTATCAAGTTACATCAGTAACATATTATACATATGTGAGGGTTACCATTTATGGCCAAACTATGCCCCGAAATGGTATTTTGGTCATTTCACGTATGCTTTTAAGGACATTTTTGGAAGTCTGAGTTCATGACTTATACCTACTGTAATAATATTAAAATTTATTTATAAAATCAGTAGATAACAAGTCTTAGGTGTTTAGTATGGTTTTAAACCATACTATGCGCTTAAATAGCGTAAAAGTGGATAATTGACGATAATTAAGATTTTTGTGGAAATCTGAGATTTTGATCGTCTTAAATGTTCAAAATATTTTATTTAATATATAATGTCAGTAGGAAATGGTTTGGTATGCAAATCATATGATAATCTCATTTTATGAACGGAAAGGGTATTGTCGTCATTTACCGAGTTATACAAGAACTCCATGATATGGTCAGATTATAATCTAATAAAAAATTCCAAAAATCCCTAAAAATAATATCTTAACAGTAGGTAATGAGTTTTGGGTCAAAATCCATGTTTAAACATGCATTATGCAAGATAGCGTAATTTAATTAATAAAAAGTTTCAATTTACGATATCTTGCATAACTTTAGCTTGAGACCAGAAACTGATATCAAATTTACGGGACATAGTTATATATCAGCAATAAAGCTTTTTGTCCTTTACATTTTCAAAAATCTCGTTTATATGACATAAGGGCATAACGGGCATTTATAAGCATAATAACGGACATGAGCATATAATTCAGAATACAAATGACCAGGTAATATAACCTCAGAGGGTTATACTACAACATAATGTGGTCCTAATGGAAGCTTAAAACATAGAAGAATTAAGCTTAATCAGATCAGAACTGAAAGTCAAAGCAAAAGTCAATCTTTTGCGACTTTCGGTTGCGAACCGACCTTAAACTTAGAATTGTCGGGTTGAACATGCCTAAACATGTTCTAATAATAATTACTAAGTTATTAGAGTGTTAAAATATAATTTATAAACTTTGCATTATTAGTTTTAATTATTATTTAAAATTCTATCCAGTTTGACTTATTAATTAAATAGTTTGACCCGACAATTAACTAAGCAAACGAAATAATTAGGAGGTGCCCTTTTAAGGGTTAATCACCTACTTTATTATGGTCACATATCCATATTCATCTCGAACAATGGCTGGACCATTTGAGTTTAAACCGAAGGTTAAAGTAAGATTACGATAACTTTGACTTTTCGGTTTTAAATTATAAAACTGAACTAAAGAGGGGACTAAGACACTTACAAAGGGTCCTAGCAATCTTTTCTACAAGAATAAGCTCCCTTTTGGGTCAGGAACCTTCAAAATTGAGAGAAGAGATGATTCAAGTGAAGTGTACAAGTGAAAAGTTCAACATGAAGATCCTTTTATAGGTGAATGCCATGCATCAAGATCATAGCAGGTGTTTTGGAGGTGTTTAGGATCACCCCTGGTGTCCTAGTGGTATTACAAAACCGACAACAAGCTCCTGGTATCGTTTTGGAAGTGTTTAAGTCAGTTCTGAGCTGAAACCTGCAGGTGGCAACATTCTTCTTATATGGGTAGTCTCTCGCGGGCCGCGTAGGACTTAAGGGGAGTCTACGCGGGCCGCGACAACCTTGATTCCAGGTTAAAATTGTTTCAGCTTTGGCAGTTTTAGTCCCTGGTTCTTTGTAACTTTATTTAACTTCATATTAGGCATAAAAGGCCCTTGAAGTTAGTTTGTAGAGGAACATGGGAGTATAACCCAACTCTGTTAGGCCCGGTTTCGTTAAACGATCACCGATAACATAAGTTTCTAAATTTTGACACTTTTAACCAAAAATCCTGAAATGATACATAACGATCTCGAAACCTCGTGAAACTGATATCACTTATTCTTGGGAGCATATTTGAATATTACGAAGCCCTGGGTTCGTTAAAAGGTCACTCAGAGGAAAGAATTAACATGTTGACACGTTTAACCCCTGTAGTTTATAATCTTTCGATTATTTTCACAAACGGCTTCTTATATCCAAATAATTACTCATTTGAGAATATATTCTTCGTGTATGGTCATTCAGAGGCATAAGTTTGGCATGTTGACACATTTAGTCCCTTTGGTTTAATATTTTCATCATTTGTCAACTTTAGTCCTTCAAACTCAATCTTTCACATGATTAGGGTTTAGGACACGTGTCTTCACATAATTGGACACGTTTTTATGAGGTGTTACATCCTCACCCTCTTAAAAGAAATCTCGACCCCGAGATTCACTGAAACAAGTGAGGGTACTTCTGTCGCATAGTGGACTCAACCTCCCACGTATATTCTGGGCCTCTACGAGCATCCCATTTAACTTTCACTATAGGCACGTGCTTCCTTCGAAGCTTTTTAACCTGTCGATATTCGATCGATATAGGTCTTTCAACAAACCTCAGGCTTTCATCAATCTGTACGTCTTTATGAGACATTGCTAATGATTCATCAGCTAGACATTTCTTTAGGTTACAAATGTGGAACACATTGTGAATTCCACTAAGCTCCTTAGGCAAGTTTAGCTTATAAGCTACACTGCCGACACATTCGATAATCTCGAATGGTCCAATATATCTTGGGCTTAACTTGCCCTTCTTACCAAAATGTATCACACCTTTCCAGAGTGATACTTTCAGTAAGACTTTGTCGCCTACCTCAAACTTTAGAGGTTTTCGTCTCTTATCAGCTTAACTTTTCTGCCTATCCCTGGCAACTTTTAGGCAGTCACGAATTTGGACAATCTTGTCCGTTGTTTCAAGAACTATATCAGGTCCTGATAATTGAGCTTCTCCTATTTCTGCCCAACAGACAAGCGTTCTGCATTTCCTCCAATACAATGCCTTAAAAGGCGCAGCCTGAATGCTAGTATGGTAACTATTATTATAGGAGAACTCGATCAACGGTAGGTGGTCATCCCAGCTACCACCCAGATCAATAACACATGCACGAAGCATGTCATCCAAGGTTTGAATTGTACACTCACTTTGTCCATCTGTTTGAGGATGGTAAGCAGTACTAAAATTCAAACGAGTGCCTAATGATTGTTGGAAACTTTTCCAAAAGTGAGAGGTGTATCTGGTATCTCTATCGGATATAATAGATACCGGCACTCCGTGGAGAGATACAATCTTATCCTCGTACAAATGAGCTAGCTTATTGGAGCTATGAGTCTCCTTGATGGGTAAGAAGTGTGCTGACTTAGTCAGTCCATCAACTATGACCCATATAGTGTCATTTCCATGCCTTGTTTTAGGTAACTTGGTTATAAAATCCATGGTTACTATCTCCCACTTCCATGTGGGAAGTTCTTGCTGTTGTAGCAGACCTGATGGCTTTTGATGTTCAGCTTTAATTTGAGCACATGTCAGACATTTAGCTACATGTGTGGCTATAGATTTCTTCAAGCCTATCCACCAATAATTGGCTTTCAAATCTTGATACATTTTGTCACATCCAGGGTGAACTGAATATCTGGAATTGTGAGCTTCCTGGAGGATTATATCTCTAAGTCCTCCATGAATAGGAACCCAGATTCTTCCATTCATTCTAAGGATTCCATCCTTGCTAGGTGCTAACTATTCAACAGTTACACCTAACTTTTCAATTGGAAGGTTAGATTCCAAAACAGCTTCCTTTTGAGCAACTAACAGCCTTTCATTCAGGCTATTCTTAAGTTCGATGCTTTTGGCATTAATCCTTATAGGTTTGACTCTTTCCTTTCGGCTTAGAGCATCAGCGACTACATTTGCTTTGCCAGGATGGTAGCGAATTTTGCAATCATAATCATTTAGAGTCTCCATCCAACGACGTTATCTCATATTCAGCTCCTTTTGATTGAATAAGTGTTGGAGACTTTTGTGATCTGAATATAACACACATTTAGTTCCATATAGGTAATATCTGCACAGTTTTAGTGAAAATACAACGGCACCCAACTCCAAATCGTGGGTGGTGTAATTCTTTTCATGCACTTTTAGTTGTCGCGATGCATAGGCAATCACCTTGCCTTTCTGCATAAGTACACAACCCATACCAGTGTGTGAAGCATCATAGTATACGACAAATTCTTCGATTCCTTTGGGTAACGTCAATACCGGAGCATTGCTCAATTTCTGCTTAAGAATCTCAAAAGATTCTTGTTTCTTAGGACCCCAATCAAACTTTACATTCTTGCGGGTCAGAGTAGTCAACGGTGAAGCTATTCTTGAGAAGTTCTCAATGAATCTTCTATAGTAAGCAGCTAATCCCAGAAAGCTGCGAATCTCTATAGGTGTCTTAGGTGCTTCCCAATTCATAATTTCTTCTATTTTAGCGGGATCTACTTGGATACCACGCTTGCTCACAACATGTCCAAGAAATTGGAATTCACGAAGCCAGAACTCGCACTTGGAGAATTTAGCATACAGCTTCTCCTTTTGTAGCAATCCTAAGATACACCGAAGGTGTTTCTCGTGGTCAACTTGACTACGAGAATAAATAAGTATGTCGTCTATAAAGACAATGACAAATTTATCTAAGTATGGCTTGCAGACTCGATTCATGAGATACATGAATGCTGCAGGTGCATTAGTGAGCCCGAAAGGCATCACTAAAAACTGGTAGTGGCCATACCTCGTTCTAAACGCTGTCTTAGGTACATCTTCTGTTCGAACCTTGAGTTGATGATGTCCAAATCTCAAATCGATCTTCGAGAAGAAGCTTGCCCCTTGAAGTTGGTCGAACAAGTCGTCGATCCTGGGCAATGGATAACGATTCTTGATTGTTACCTTATTTAGCTGGGTTGTATGAAACCCTTTTCCAATAAATCATCCAATTGAGTCCTTAGCTCTTTCATTTCTGTAGGCGCTAAACGGTAAGGTTCTCGTGCAATTGGTGCTGATCCTGGTAGAATGTCTATCCTGAATTCAACTTGTCTCTCTGGAGGTAGTCCAGGTAATTCATTAGGAAAGACACCAGGATATTAAAAAATAATTGGGATATCTTCAATCTTGGGTTTTGGGTCATTCACTGTCACTTGTGCCGTGTAGATGACACATCCATTTTTCAGACACTTCGATGCTTTACGTATAGACAAATTATTGGGTAAACCATAATGTGTATCTCCATGAATAGTGAGCAATTCACCAGATGGGGTTTTGATGTTAACTAGTTTCTTATCGGAGGCAATCTGGGCTTGGTTATGCGATAACCAATCCATGCCTAAAACTACATCAAATCAAGCCAGTTTCATTGGCAAAAGGGATAGCGGGATAGAATGATTCTTAATAGATATAAAGCATCCATCAGAAGAGTTGAAGCGGTTTCTAAGGTACCATCTGCTAGCTCTACCTCATATTTTATGTCTAGAGTTTTAATAGGCAGATTTAGTAACTTACTAAACTTATGGTCTACAAAAGACTTATCAGCACCTGAATCAAATAAAACTCTAGCATAAATATCATTAATGAGGAAGGTACATGTTATAATGTTGTCATCATTCACCGCCTCCCTTGCATTCATCTGAAAAACCCTAGCATTGGTTTTCTTTGCCTCATCAGGCTTCTTAGCATTTTTAGGGCAGTTAGTCTTGATATGCCCCTTTTCATTACAACCATAACAGGTTGCACCCTTCATATTTCGGCACTCAACAGTCTTGTGCCCTTTCTTCTTGCAAATTCCACAAGGTTTAGCTTGTGGATCCTGGTTGCACTTTCCAAAGTGCCTCTTGTTACATGTTTTACAACTGGGCTTGTCATCCGACTGCCCCTTCTTGAAACTAGAGTTTCCTTTCTTCTTTTTGTTTGAGTGATGGGACTGATCATCCTCCCTCTTTCTTTTCCCCTCCTCGGTGATTTCTTTGACTTACTCCTTACAACATCTAGTGTAAATGACAAAGATAGATTTACAGCAGATCTATAAGTAGCAGGCTAAGAAGCCTTGACATTTCCCTTAATCTCAGGGGCTAATCCACCTATAAAACGCAATGTGTTTGGGTTCTGGGGTGACCAAATACGGCACAAGTCTCGACATTGAGTTAAAACTGGTCACATAAGACCTGCAATCCAAATCCTTCATCACCAGAGTGAGGAAGTCAGTCTCTATCTTTTCCACTTCATGCTGAGGACAATTTGTGTCCTTCATAAGATCAACAAATTGATTCCAGGAAAGGTTATACAGAGGAACCTTTCCCGTGGACTGTACCAAAGCTTTCCACCAAGTTAATGTAACGCTCCGTAATTTTTCGCGTTTATCAAATTATTTATTTATTCATTTATTTACTTAAATACATTATTTATTAATTATTTATTCTTTTATTTAAATCATTTATTCATTTTTAATCATTTATCTATTTATTCAATATTTATTTAAATCCTTTATTCAATTATTAAAGAAATAATTATCAATATTGTTTTTATTTATTTTATTTAACTAAATTTACAATTAAAAATTTAGTTCTTTTTAATCTAGTTGGTTATTAACGTTAAAAGTTAATAAGTTAATTGAACTAATATAGTTATTGTTAAGTTAATGATTAACCAGGTTAGTTAATCAAGTTAACACGGTTAGGCAGGTTCTGAAACATGAGGGACCAAAATGAAAGGTCTCAAAACCTTAAAATAAGAAAAACAAGCATAAAGGGATTTTACCCGGACTCGAACCCGCGACCCTCATCTCACACGCGCATGTCTTAACCAGACGGGCTACCGTCATCGCTGTGCATATATGGAAACAACTAGTTGTTATACCGAAAATTTCGTTTATCCTTTTTGAAACTTGCCGCCGAAACAGTTGACCAAACACAGCAACCACCTTCCTTCCTGATTAGCCGGGATTGAACATCACCTCCACATCCTTCCTTTTTCGATCAAACTGATTTCGGGAAATTACAATCATTCCTCAATTCGGGCATGTCAACCATTCCCTTTCCTTTTAGTTGTCAATCATGTGATCGACCATGATTTGGTTTCCGGAAATACGAGACATTCGAACGCCTATAAATACCGAACCTTCTTCACTGTTAGACATCCCTCACAACCCACCTTTTTCTCTATTCATCGAACCATATATCCTTGCCGGAACGCGGAGACGATACCGGAGATTTTCGGAGCTTACGACGGAACTCAACCCGTCACCGTTTCGCTGCTACACGGATCCATACCAACTTACCGAAACCTCATCTGTTAGACTTGCAAGTGGCCGGAGAATCGGAGAAGACAACCGGAGTTTAGTCGGAGACACGAAGACGCTGCCAACTGTTTACGTTTCGGTATACGTTTCATACGTCGCTATACTTTTCTTTTCTTCGTTTCTGTTCTGTGAACGTGCTTAGCAATATGTCATCTTGCAAAACTTCATAACTTACGTTCCATTCAAGTTGTAACAGTGAGTTTTACGTAAAGAAGCGTTGTCTTGCCGGAATTTCGCCGGAGTCGCCGGAGAAGACGACCGAGTCCGGTACCAACTTGTTTCCAATCCTGTTTCGTTATTTTTTTTAACTGATATTATTATTAATATTATATATAATCAGATTTATAAATCAGAATTTTTAATAATATTATTATTAATTATAATCAGTAATATTAATATATATATAATCAGAATTATTATTATTATTAATATATATATATTAGTCAGAATTAGTATTATTATTAATATATATTATTAGAATTGTTATTATTATTAATATATATTAATCAGAATTTTTATTATAATTATTATGATTATTATTATTATTATTTTTAATCATAATTATTATTATTATTGCTATTATTATTTTTATTTTTATCAGTATTATTACATAATCAGTATTATTAATCAGTATATATTTATAAAATTCAGAAATATTAGTATGAATTCAATTATTTAAAATTTATAGGGACTATTTATTTTATCAAGTCAAACGTCATAAAAATCAGTCATATTATTTATTACCATTAACACATATACTATTTATAATAATAGTAAGATTATTATTTCACTCTAATATATTAATATCATAATTAGTATATTTAATTCCCATCCTCATTTTAAGCATTCTATCCACATCCCTTAACGTATTCCTAAATCACAAATAGGGTAAATCTCTTGCGCTTGTTCACAACTCTCTTGGACCAACTCTTATTCTTTACCAAGACACGCAACGCAATCTAAGGTGAGTATACATGACCCATTTTCTATTTTCCACTTTTGGGTGCAATATGTATTCTATATCAAACATCACAATCACATCAAACATTTTATGCACACTCTATCCTTACTCTATGTGATACATTTTAATCATGTTAGACATGTATGCTAATGTAAACATTCATGACTATGTGTTCATTAACTTCGTACAAGCCTCCCCTAACAATGGTAGCGCTATAGGTTGAGAAACGCCCATCCCGTTATATTAACGGGTATTGTTAGGTTAATCTATGTTAAAACCACCCATACTCTTTTGGGTAGGCACTTTAATTGCGTTAAACTTTGGTTTGGACACGTAGAGTAACATCGTTTCGAGTATACTGTTAATATGATATTGTATTCACATTTGGATATGAGCAACATTTTAAACACGTACTATGCTATGTATGAAAACTTGTATTCAGCTCTTGATCAATTTGTGATTCTTTGGAGTAGATGCTGTGCATTTCAGTTGTCCTATCTGATCTTCTTCTTCTTGTTGTGATCTGTAGGACTGTTATCTCTTCATAGATCCAGTTGATTGTGATTTTCTTCAATACTTACAAATAAAGTTTCCTAACAGTTTCCCCCTAAGTATTGTAAGAAAATGAACTATCTGTATCTATATCAACATAAACAAACTTCAACTAATTCTTGAAAAGAAAAACAATCAGACAACTAAGTTCAGAAACATGAAACATAGTCAAACCAACCATTGTTCAAAACAGAAAAGAAACTTAAAATATTGTTCAAAAACATCAGTTTTAATCTCATCAATTCATTAATTGATCTTCACTCCACTTCTGTATCTGTCCCCTGGTTTCAGCTTTTTCTTGTGATCTATTGCCTTTTGAGTTTCCTTGTACATTTCTTTATACCAACCTCTTGCTTCCATCCAGTTTTCAATGCACTCTTCAATTGTTTTTCTCAGCTGTTCATTGTGCTTTCCCTTCTTTTTGAGCTGCTCTTGTTTCTCATTCATGCAGTTTCTTATATATTTCAGAGTTTGATTTGAATACCTGCATATTTCACTGATTCTGAACAGAGCTTTCTCTTCATTAGCATCTTTGAAAACCACACCCATTTCTGGTTTGTCAAAGATTGCTCCAGTTCTTACTAGTTTAGAAGAAATTTCAGCTGGAATTGTGGTGTTGGGAGGAGGTATTTGTACTTTGTTGCTATACTCAAAATTGATACAAAGATCAAAATCTGCCAGTGCAGCCCTGTTGTACAACTTTGCTCCTTCACTTTTGAGACAGTCAAGGGCTCTTCTGATCAAGACTGAATTCTGTTGGATCGTCGTTGACCCTGAATGAGTCGATCAGAAGAGTCGTTTTCCAATTCAAAGGCGGAATCAGTGAATTAGATGCTCAAACTAAATATAATACTTCACTTTATTGATTCTGATAATGTTTACAACCTGGAAGCAATTCGGCAGCACTTCGTTACAAGTTCCGAGCCGTTTCAAATGAATCAACCATGCACCTATTTATTGAAATCTGGAACCGCTAATACGACATGTCACAAAAGCGATCCAGGTATGTTGTGTGTGGATCGCTTTTATGGACAATGTCCATATAAGCGGTCCAACATGCTATTCAACCACTTCTCGTTTCTCGAACCTCGTGCACTGGTTATTCTAACCTATCCTATCCTATTACATGATACAAGACGAAGTCAATAGACGTAATGCACCAACAGACTCCCCCTCGGATATTGACGAAGTCTTCAGTGAACATTCTCTGTTATGCCACCTCTTCAGTCTTGATCATCTTTGCCAACTTGTTCAGATTGCAACCATATAAGAATCCATCAATCTTTCTCATTGATCATCTTCATCATCAGTAAGCTCCCCCTCTCGTCAAGCTTCCATGCTTTTAGGGATCATCACCTTGCTTTTCAGCTAACGACTTATCTTCAGACTCCCCCTTAGACTTGGCTCTTCGGGATCGTAATCTGAATCTTTCCTGTAATTCTCAAACATTCATAAGTAACAATATTTTCAAATTCATTAATCATGTTATCTAATACACTCCCCCTGTCAACAAACTTAACAGATATGACAATATAAAGAATCCAATATCTCACAAATTATCATTCAAGTTCAATTTAATGACCTTGAAGATATCACAACCTGTTTTTTAAAGTTTTTCCAAGAAATTTCAAGTTTCAAATTAATGAACTTGTTTTGTTTTCAGAAACACAATCAGCATACTAAGATTTTGAAACTCAGCAACTCAGACATCAGTTTATCGAAAATAACGCAGAAATCAAAATCTTTTTGTGTTTTCTGAAAATATAAAGCTGTAAAGAAATATATACAAACAATATTTACAAACAATATTTTTGTTTGAATATGCGTCAGAGGATCATATCAGATTATGACAAGTCACCAGTACCGTTAAGCTTTAAATCATACTCAGAATTAAACAATTCACTTAGATTGTCGATATACTGATCCATTTAAATTTTCATACAAATTTCAACTGATTCAGGATACTATTTAGATGTTTTAAGACTTAAACTCATTCATGTGTCCCACCTCTTGAATATACTCCCGTATCCAGAATCCCAATATTCAGTCTTACAGGCAAAAATACTACAATGATGTCTGTACATAAATTAGGGTATGCGAGAACTGAGGGATCTCAGGTCAGAACTTCCGTTCAGCAGAGAGATATCAGCTTCGACTTTGCAATGTGTTCCCTTTAGAGAATCTTTTCAGCTACAACAACTGATTATCAATTTTATCGTCTAATCAGCTGAGGGCTTTATGCTATATTTCAAGCATTTTGGTGAAAGTATTAGCCAGGGACTAGGTCAGAACCACCGTTCAGCAGAAGTCCCGGAATAATACCCCATACATCATAGAGTATAACCACCTAGTATATCAGAATACGAGACCTTTCAAACGAGATTTCAGGGGTTACCTATATATCCAAGTAGTGTTCCCCACAAAATAAGCAAGTTTAAATTTAGGTTTATATCCCGAAAAAGCTTACTAAATGTATAAAAACCTATCGACATATCATCAGTGAGACTGCTTAATGCTGCTTAATCATTACATTTCTTTAGCATACTGCAACTGTCTACTGATGTACTATCATTTCCTCTTTTTACGCAAAACTCAAATTTTTGATTTTATCATGTTTTTGTATTTTTCAAATTTTCTAATGTTTTTGTATTTTCTAACAATTTTTCTCCCCCTAAAATGCAAAACCATTAAAGAAATTTGACAAACCGATACTGATAGCTTTGTCTCGCCATCCATTTTCTACTTCTCATGCTCTGTTTCGCAGAAAATATAACGTACCCCCATGATTTACAACCCATTGATTTTGACCGTTAGAAAACCATTCTTCAACTTGTGAGTAATCATGTTTGTTCCGCCGTGAGGGTTTCGGCATAGTCCATCCCACTTATTCAATGTAAACGAATCATCACAAACATCAATCCAAACCAACACAACCAACAAACATACACCAATCAACAAGCACAACACAAATTCATACAAAACAACAAACAAACTCCCTGTCTGTCCAAAACCAGGGATCTTCAATCTCTTCCTGTGCAACACTCTCACAATCGTCATCAGCATATAGCACCTGTACATTCAAATTTTATCAAATACTCAAACAATTTGGCATAAAATTTCAAACAATAAAGATAGATGCCGATTCATGCTTCGCGATCCAGGAAGCTCCGGCAATTTCAACTGCTTAATCAAACATGGTATCCACCCAGGCCTCAGGAGCCTTAGGTGTAACCTTGATTCTAGCAATCTGAATTTTAAAATTTTCAGCTTTAAGTGGTGGAAAATTTGCATCATAAGCAACCACATCTGAAACCTCAGACGTTTTCACCTCAGAAGTTGAACCTTTCGTTTCAGCTTTTGGTTTCCAAATTTGTGTTTGTTTTTCAGATTTCTTTTCAGCATTCTCAGTTTTTATCTCATCGACACGTTTCTTAACCGACCATTTTTGACCTTCTGGAGCACCTCTTTTATAAAAATTTGTTTCTTTCTGCACCTGTTGCTTTTGAACAACATTTTTAGGTTTCCAGATTTTTCGAGATTCTGTCACAACAACTATCGGTCTCCAAATCTGTGTTGTAGTCGATCTGGATGTGTGAGAATTCCAGGTCTGTCTTGAATCGAACCTGTCCGATTTTGGTTTCCAAATTTGATTTGATGCAAACTTGTTTGTAGTGTACCTCCAAGTTTGTCTCGAATCAAATCTGGTTGACCTTGGTTTCTCATTACCAGATTTCTGTTTTTGAACATCAACAGACTTTGGAATTTGACATTTCCGTGCAACGTGTCCAACTTGATCACATTTAAAACAAACTTTCTTTGACACATCTTTTGGTTGTTGTCGTTTCTTTTTCATGGCCTCAAACTCTGTATTAGATTGTGTGCCGATTTTGATTTCTTCTTCAGTAAAACTTTTTCCCTGAACAAAATTCGTTTTTGTCTGAACATTCGACCTTTCAGTTCTATTTCGACTCTGTGTCTTCTTATACCCCAAACCAGATTTCATGTTTTTCTTCTTAGAACCAGGTTTGTTATAAGACCCTTTGAAACCTTTACCAGCAAACTTCGAAATCTTAGACTTCTCAATTTCAACCATCTTGAAAACTTTATCGATTTTCTCTGAAATCACATTCTGAATCGGGAAAACCACATCCAAGAATAATTTGTCCGATCCAATCATGGTATAAACCAATCCTTTTGAATCATCATTCAAATTCTTCTCAGATTTCGTGTCTTTCAGATATCCATCATAAAGATTTCCTTCATCTTCATCCTGTGATTCAGACTTTCCTTTCAAAACACTATCAACCACCTTACTCACCACCTCTGAATCATCAGCATCATCAGATTTGGTGTAAATAACATCGATACTTTCAGGTAATTGGTCAGCTATGTTCAAACCCTTTGCCACCTTTTCCTCATCATAAAAAGTATAATTGTCTCTCAATGGTGGTGGTACCTGATGATATTCTGAACCAATACCCTTTTTACAAACATTAGTATCTTTGTTATCAGGTGTGATATTGAAAATACGTTCGAGAATGTACGAAGAATCATGATAACTTTGAAGTTTTGTAACAATCTTTTCTTTTTCAGCCAAGACTTGTTTAAGATTCGCAATTTCATCAACACGTTTGTTTAATTCAATTTGTTTTTGTTTAAACTGGCGTTCATACAAATCTTTAGTAACTAAAGTTTCAGACAATCTTTGATCAAAACTTTTGACTTGGCTCTTCAAAGTATCATAAGCTTCTTGTACTCTCTGACTTGATTGTTTTAAAGAATCATATTGCTTTTGTAATTCTAAAAATCTAGATTCTTTTTCAATGCAATCAACACATTTTGTATCACATTTTTCTTTCAAAACTTTATTTTCATTTTCAAGATTTTCACATTTTTGTGTTAATTTCTCGACTCTTGATTTCAAATTTTGTTCCGATTCAATTCTTTCTTTATATTTTTCTTTTAAAGCATTTATCACTTCATCATTTAATGAGTCAGAAAATTTTATTACCTCAGTGATCGACGACACATCGGCTGCCTCTGTCTTCTGTATCTTTTCAATCTTCTTTTCAGCATCAATCTTTACCACAACCTTGACTTCTTCAATCATTTTCTTCAAATCTTCTTCTTTTTTCTTCTTCAACTCTACCACCTTCGGTAGGCTTGCCTCAAAAATCTCTTTCAATTCTTTCATGAATTCTATCAAATAATTTTTGTCAGAGAGCCTTTTTGTGTTGTAAACGCCTTCACTTGGAAACGCATTAGTTACAGCATCAAAATCAACTTTCGCTGGATCAACCACCGGATTACCATACGGATCCAAATAACATTCCAACTCTTCACTCCACCTCTCAGCTCTCTGTGCTTCTTGAAACGGAGCATACAACTTGCCAATCTCCCATCTTGCTTTGTTTCTTTTCCACCATCTATCATGCTCATCATTTGCAACAAATGCATACCCAACAGCATCTTTTTCCGGAAGAACTTCTTTGCTCCAGTCATATCCTTCATCATCATAAATGACCGCAAGAGCTCTTGATTTCTCTTCCTGCTGCTTTAATCTTGGTGGCTCAGACTTGTTCTGATGGTAAATTGTTCGTTTGTAATAATCTTCAGTGAAAGGATTCTCAGAGTCATCAGCAACATATGAATTACGGCACTCGCGTTTGAAGTGACCTTTTTGTTTGCATTTAAAGCATGTCACCTTGGATTTATCAAAACCCAATTTGGTAGATGGCCCTCCAATCGACTTTCTCCCCGTAATTTCCATAAAACGTTGTGCACATCTAACAGCACTTGCCATAGCCCATCTGATATCCATCAGCTCCATTTCTTCAGGATCTATTTGATCATACTCCTCTTTAGTCAAGTTGGTATTTCCAATCTTACCTGCAACAAGACCTTCATATGATTCCAATACTGACGCCAAAAAAACCATCTGTTGCTTAGCCGTCTCCTCATTAAGATTTTGTCCATTTTTAGTTCGAGTTTTAGTCTGAAATTTTCAAGGGTTTGTTATCGTCCAATAATACACGTCCTGTGAAAAATTCGTCCGATTTTAACCGTGGAAACTTGTCTAAATCGAAAAAGAAGGTGTAGAAGACAGAAAATGGATCAAATTTGAGCTGAACTCTTCTTCCTGAGCTCTGATACCACTTGTTGGATCGTCGTTGACCCTGAATGAGTCGATCAGAAGAGTCGTTTTCCAATTCAAAGGCGGAATCAGTGAATTAGATGCTCAAACTAAATATAATACTTCACTTTATTGATTCTGATAATGTTTACAACCTGGAAGCAATTCGGCAGCACTTCGTTACAAGTTCCGAGCCGTTTCAAATGAATCAACCATGCACCTATTTATAGAAATCTGGAACCGCTAATACGACATGTCACAAAAGCGATCCAGGTATGTTGTGTGTGGATCGCTTTTATGGACAATGTCCATATAAGCGGTCCAACATGCTATTCAACCACTTCTCGTTTCTCGAACCTCGTGCACTGGTTATTCTAACCTATCCTATCCTATTACATGATACAAGACGAAGTCAATAGACGTAATGCACCAACAAATTCCCTTTCTCTTTATCAATGATATTCTTCATTTTGACTATGTCCATTGGATGAATATCATCAGCCAGATCTGCATCAGTAACCTTTTGTACATTTTTATCTTTTCTGATCAGGGTATACTTGTTTTGTCCTTCATTTCCTAATATGCCTCCTTCAGTGGTCAAAGTATCAATTCTTTCAATAGATACTATTGGATTGGTCAAGTGTTTGTGCAACATTACCCAGCTACCATTGTTTCTTTCTTCAATAATGCCTTTACTCATTGGTGAGAGTGGCCTTGTTGGGTTGTCTTCTGGACCTTTCCAATAGTAGTGCTTTAGATGTTCTTCAGGATACATGATTGTGTGTAAATCACCTTCCAGCACCATTGATTCTTTGATGTTTCCTTCTGAATCTTCTCTCATTATTTTTCTTGGCCTTTTTGTGGAAGTCACTTCATGTTCCATTCTTCTCTTTTCTTTTGTATCCATCCTTATGCTTAATTTTGTTTCTCCTGTGATGGCTGTAGAGGATGGTTGAACTGGAACATGTTCTTTCTGTTGGACCCTTGAAGTTTCTGGCTTTGGGATATTTGGTGGAGGACCCATGAGTTGCTTTTGTTTATCTGGAGGTGGACCCATGGGCTGTTTCTGTTTTTGAGCTATTGGTGTTTCTGTTTGTTTGGTTTGATCTTGCTGAATGTTTTCTGGTTGTTGTTGAGGAATTTCTGATCCTCTTTCTTGTCTTTCTTCTGGAATTGGAGTTTTCAGTTTATGAAGATCAACCTTTGCTAGATTAGCAACATTATACTGCAATCTCTTTACTAACAGATGAACATTAGTAAGAGCTTGAGTATTTGTTTCTTCTTGTTTCTTCATTTTTTGAAACTCCTGGATGGAGATATTCCATATTCTCTGTTCCCTCACCAGAAAACTGAAACATATTCAAGTCCTGGTTTTCCTCATATCCTTGAACCTTTTCAGGCTCCCCATGAGTTGTTGAGAAACTCTTATTTTTCTCATCCAGGTTTCCTTGATCAGTAGACTGATCTCCACCTGTTGCCACCACATTTTCCTCCCCAGAATCTGATTCAGAAAATGGGTCTTTGGATTGACTCACATTCTGTTTTGTAGAAACAGTACCTCTATGTACAATTTCATGCATTCCTTGAATTGATTCATCAGAATCACTCTCAGAAAAATGAAATAAGTTCAGTTTAGAATGTTGTGCACCTGTTTCTCCCATGTGTGAGACTTCAGCATGATGTTCTTCTGCCACAGGACTCATGACTCATATTCACATCTTCATCAGCTGGATGAGGATCAGATTCACCCTGCTGCTCCATTCTTGGTGTGCTTGACTCTTGTGCATCATGCTCCATGGGTGATACATTTTCAAAACCTTCTTTGTTTTCTGCCTTTTTGCTTAACATCTTCAGGTATTCTGCTCTGTATGGTGAATCTTCTGGTATCAGATGCATCATTCTTTCTGACAGAACAGGTACATCAAAATCTGACCTCCAAGACCCTGCAGCACTCCAAGGTCTAATAATTCCAGCTTTCCACATAATTTTTGACTTTGGAATTTGTAGGTTCCTTTCAGAAAATACATCAGAAATTATAATTGACAGAAATCTGGGAAAGGGTAGATGTGAATCTATCCTTCCAGTTTTGGTCAGAATTGATCTTCTAGTCAGATTAAATATCTCTGTTCCAAAATCAATATTCAACCCAGTTATGATGCTGAACATGATTGTCAGAACATTCATATTTATCTGGTCTGTACATCCAATCTTTGATGATAAACACTTGTTCAGGATCTCCATTAACACTTGCCAGAAGGCAGGTAGCTTGTTTCTCTTGAATTCATTGATCTTTGAAATTTTTGTCTTGCAGCCCATTACAACATCAAGTTGTGCGAACATATCTTCTTTTTCTGGTGCTTCTTCAAAGCCTCAGTTTAAGGGTAGTTCTAAACATTCCCTTATTTTCACTGGTGAGATTGTAATGAAGATGTTTTCCCATACGTGTGCTGTCAGCTCCATTTAATTTGAGACTTTGAGAGTTTTCATGGCTTGTTGTAGTAGTCTTTCTGGTACATCTCTAGTCTTTGTGAGAGTTTGAGCTATCGGGCATCTGATCAGAAATTCAATGAGAATTTGACACTTCATGTCATACTCTTTAATGTTGACATTCATTGCTTCATTGTTGCTCTTTAATGGAAGATATTCAGCTTCAGTGATTAAAGGAACAGAGTGTTCAATTTGAGGTGTGATGATGTTGGTAGCAGCCATTGATAGTTTGGGTTTTTGTTTTGGAAAAGGGTTTTAGGGTTTGAGTTTTGAAGGTTGATGATGGAAGTCTCTGTTTTCGTATGATGTATTTATAGTTGATAGGGACAGAGATTTTTGAGTGTTTTTCGTGGGTTGTTTGTATTCAAGGTGGTTAATGACACCTTAATGATGTTTTAATCCATTTAGAACATAACCGTTTTTGAAAAACCTTTGGTTTATCTCTAATTTAATGTAAATCTTTTGATAAGAGTTAGAAATACCAATGATTTAGCAGATAAACACTAATTTCCAGCTTGCACCTTTTCTTCATGTGGGACCCCTTATTTTTCAAAAAGGTCCAATCGAAACATTTTCTCCGATTATGTATCTTCCCAAGTTTTTCATCTTGATGATATATATCAGAAATTTTTGAGTAAGGCTTTTTAGAGTTGTATTTTCTATATATATATATATCATCAGAATTCATTTGATTCAATTGCAGAGATTGAATCATCAGATTTTTTTTTTTTTTTTTTGAGATGAGAGGGAATAAGTAGAGTTCCGAGATTTTTACTTACAATGTTTTTCTGCAATTCTGAACTCCACACCTTTATTCTGATATACAGGAAGTATTTTTCATACAGCTTGTTCCAGTCCTCGGAATTTTTTTTTTTTAAGGAACCTTCCTTCAAAATTTTAGATGGTCATAAGTTCCTTTTAAATCTGGTTAAAGACAATGTTTTTCTGAAGTTTTGTCAAACTTCCTGATTTTTTTTTAAAAATGATTTTCTGATCTATTGTCAGATTTTCTAGTCTGATATGTTTTCTGAAAAATTACCAGATTTTCTGATTGATTATCAGATTTTCTGAGTTTCTCTTATAACATGTCAGATTTCATTTGATTTTTACCAGATTTTCTTTGTTAGACATATTGTTTTAAGTTCCCCCTAGATCGATTGACACCTCTTTTTTTTTCAGTAGACAAGAAATAAGGCAAACTTAATATATATAACAAACAAAACAAAAAGAAACACAGAAACAAATAAAACAAGCAAACACTAATCACTCCTCCTCCTCCTCCTCATCCAGTACGTTATACATACACTTCACATATAACCAAAGGCTGGTTATTCGAGCGGTGTAATTCGTTGATGGCACCAGGGTAGGCTCAATTATTTTTTGTTGAAGTACCAGCTCAGCCCTCGGATAGCAGCTTCTCACTCCTCCGAAGTCCAGCTGACTAGTGATCACCTTGGTTACGAATCGAGGGTAGATCAGAAAAGGTTGACGGTCGTGGACATTTGCTACTAGGTCTCTCATGAGAAACTTAGCATAGTTGTACGGTTTTTCCTGTACAACAGCATGAACCACTTCCATCATCCTATTGGACAGCTCGTTGAAGTGTCTAATCTTCTTGGAGAAACAGACACTTAGCTGTGTTACCAAAAACAGGAAAGGTGGTATAAACCCAGATTTACTAATTACCCTTGATGAGTTGAATGTATGGTATCCCATTTCAGTCAAGGTCAGTTGCACATCTGCCTTATCCAGTAGTTGATTTTCATGATCATTACCCAGTCTGAGGGCATTTCTGATTGTTTCCTCATTTAGGGTAATTCTAACCCCCATAACCTCACTATCAATCCACATCGAAGTGCCACTAAAAATGATTTCAGAGTTCCACCAGAACTCTTGAAGAAGTTTTGGATAAATGGTGACATATGATGATATCACAAAGCCCAAAGGACTTCACATTATCATATTGTACACAAACCTGCAGTCCTCCCATGCAGGTCCTTCCAAGCAGGATCTTAACCTAAGATTATGAAGTCTGTGAAGTGGGAGAGGAAATTGATTTGCTTTCATCAATTTTGGGCGACCGATTTTAAGATAAGAAAAGTTCTGTCAAAGGGCTTTTGAAGAGATAATTCTGGTGTGAAGTACGTTCTTTTCAGGTTGTTAATATTTATAGACGAAAGTGAGAGCTTTTTCATAAATGATATTAACAGCCTGGGAAAAAAATTTTCATCTCTTCAATTAAGACAATATTTGTTGCAGTGAATGTGACAGTCTACAAAGCCCCTATGTGTGAGTAAGCATCTAATGACTAGGCGGCTACTTTCATAGCTCCTAATCATTCTAGTGCCTATGTGTCACTTAAGTTTCTTATGAAAAATGACGTTGCATGCATTGGCAGTAAAAAATAAAATCCAATAATCTGAAAAAAAAAAATTTAGAGACGGTTGGTTTTCTCAGCTATATAGAATTTTATCACTATGCATGTTACTTTTCCCCCTTTTTGTTTTTTTTAATGAAGTACAAAAAAGATAAACAAAAATATACTAAGCACAACTATAAATTTATACAAATGGAATATGTATGAAGGTAGGAATCCTTGATAATTAATGATCATATTGCAGTTTAAACAAAGTTTCTGATGATGTATCAGAATCCCTGATGATTTCATCAGATTTTCTGATACATCTTCAGATTTTCTGATAAATCACCACATTCATTGATGATTTATCATATCTTCCGAAGTTCCATCAGATTGATGGATTTCTTTATCAGAACTCTGTTTAATTAATCTTTGATTATCAGACTTTTGATCATCAATTTGGTTTTCAATTTGTGTCACTTTGTTTTCTGAAAAATTTTCATCTTTTAAATTAACCATGCCCAGTTTGCTGATTAAAAAGTTGTGTCTCTTTTCATCAAGAGGCTTTGTAAAGATATCAGCAATTTGGTTTTCCGTTGGAACAAAATACATTTCTATGTTAGCTTTCTCCGCATGATCTTTTATGAAGTGATATCTGACATCTATGTGTTTGGTTCTTGAGTGATGAACTGGATTTTCTATTATTGCAATTGCACTCTTTGAGTCACATAGAATTGGTATTTTAGTCAGACTTACTCCATAGTCCCTCAGTTGAGTTTGCATCCACAGCACATGTGAACAGCAACTTGCTGCTGCTACATATTCTGATTCTGCTGTTGATGTGGCAACACAGTTTTGCTTCTTTCTTGCCCAACATACCATTTTTTCTCCCAAGATTTGACAAGCACCAGATGTGCTTTTTCTGTCAATCTTACACCCTGCATAATCTTCATCTGTGCATGCAATTAATTCAACGTTTATATCCTTTGGATACCAGAGACCAAGTTCTGATGTGCCTTTTAGATATTTGAAAACCCTTTTTACTGCGTTTAAGTGGGATTCTTTAGGGTCACATTGATATCTGGCCAGAAAGCATGTTGCAAACATAATATCTAGCCTGCTTGCAGTCAAATATAGAAATGACCCTATCATCCCTCTATAGGTTTTAATATCTACACTGATTCCATCTTTATCAGAATCCAATTTGTTCCCTGTTGCCATGGGAGTTTTTGAAATAGAGCAATTTTCAAGTGAGTATTCTTGTAGAATTGTTTTCACATATTTTGATTGACTTAAAAAGATTCCATTAATTCTTTGTTTAACTTGTAACCCTAAGAAAAATGTTAACTCACCCATCATACTCATTTCAAAGTGGCTGGTCATCAACTTTTGAAACTTTTTACAAAACTTTTCGTTTGTTGTGTCACACCCTGGCTTTGCGGAAGCGTGGTTAATTTTGGTGCGACTTCTTAATACCATAGCTTAATCATAACAAGCTATATGAAATAAAAACCATGCAAGATCATCCGTTTAATTAAGTTTTAAAAACCAAATACAACAACATTGTCTCAACAGGAACACATCCTAACGACATAAACAATGTTCAACAAACACAAACATCAACATAACATAAACACAGTTTAAGGACTGTGACTTGTCCAGGAAAGAGTCACATTCCCTAAACCCGGATGACCTCGTAACTAGTGCAGCGGGAAAACGTGTCATACCGCGCCAGATCCTTTAATTCCCTGAAATACATGTAAGTTGAAAAAATCAACAATAATGTTGAGCGAGTTCATGTGTAAGTGAGTAAATAAACCTTTGTAAGTATAAAAATCCTGGTATGTAGCAAATAAGGGAATTGAGATCACCAATGGTTTGCAAGGCCATTGACATGTGTGAAGTGCAAGTAGGGAGACTCAAACCTAGCAGATTTATGCGTCGGGCACAAAGTCACCCCGAGGTCCGTTTCTAGTTTGGCCTGGGGCTGGGCTCGCTACACCCAGATAGATCTACCGCTCCTGTCCCTCGGTCCTACCATGAGGACTAATGGCCTCATGTTGCTCCTACCCACTCACATGATCTAAGTAGTAAACCTCCTTACGCTAACCATACCATGTGTAAAGTACTTGTAATCATAGTAACATGTATTTCACCCCCGCAGTTTATAAAACTGAAAACAGTTAAGAGAAAAGGGGACATGAACTCACAGTGGGGCATCTCTACCAAGTATACCTCCAAATCAAGCAGCTGTGCGACGACCTACATGTACTAACTCTATTAGACGGACGGCCGTGCCTTAGCTTTATGGTTTAAGTTTTTGGGAAATAGTTAGACAACTATTTCGCGTTTACTTTCTGTATATACTTGGTAATTATTTTCCTTCCCAAGGATGGGGGATTTAATACATGTGTGTTCTAAACATATTATTAAGTCTCACTTAAAATATATTTTATTTCTAACTCCAAAATACAAATATTCTTCTAAAAAATATTATATTTTCTATTACATAAAGTTTTCCCAAAATAATACCTTGACAAATACGCGTTCAGTCATATTCTCTCAAAATGCGCAAGTTACGTTTTAACGACCGAGTGGTAATAATAATTACCGGTGTAACTTATATATTTAACGTAGTAGCGTTCGTATTATTTTGGAGTCGTTAACATTCGATAGTATTATTTTTACCCTAAAAATAATATTTATGTATCTTCACAAATAATTGACAAGTAACGTTATGAAAAATATATTTACTAAATATATATTTATCACGTTTAATTTTGTGAAAATCCCACCTCCGATATTTTGTAAATAAAGTCGTGACGAAACTTATATTTTGAAAACATGTCGAAAAGTATTTCTAACACTTATAGTGAAAATATTTCTAAGTGTTAGGTTTTTGGAAAAATTTCGCCAGAGTTTCCTCTGTAACTGGAGGTGGCCACGCTTTTAAGCGTATCATTTTCTTTTATAAATCAAATCAACCATTTTCTTATACAATCAAAACAATATTCAACGCATCCAACTAGTAAGTAAATATGTAAATCGCATAAATTACATGAACTTGTGATTTACTAAAAAATATGAAGTAAATCCCATTTCATTTAGTGGATCTTTATATAAAGCAATCCGATTTCGTAAAAACCTCGTTTTTAGAAAAATTCCGTCTTTACAACTTCTCGTCAACTTTTACAAAAATAGTTATTTTGTCGAAACTTTGTGCTACACAAGTGTTTACACACTTGTGTGTTCTAAAAATCATTCTTGTTAGTGTAAGATCCTTCTTTAGAAAACATGGCTTCTTTGACAATCGGTGTTTTGTAAATACCACTTGTAGATTCGTAGATCTACTAGTTTTAAACACTATTTCACAAGTAAAATCATTTTACACAAGTTCGTGATTCGTGTGTGGTAGAGTTTCATCCTTTAACCCTTGTTACATCCAAAACAACTTTATGTCATGATCCATGATCATGACCAACCCGGGTTAAACGATGATCCGAGCTACCACAACGTAGATCGGGTCCAAATAACTACACAAATCAAATACTACAAGATTTACACAACAAACAAGCTTTTAACCATCACTTTTAGCATTTTTAGTAGACTTTTATGCTTCATCTTGCATGTTTACAAGTTTTAACTGTTACACATCATTTTAACCACTTCAAAATAGTTCGAGAGTGTGATTTAAGCAACTTACTACTAGCTCGAGGCTAGGGAAGAATCTAGACACAAAATGGGTGGTTAAAAGCAACGAGAAGAGGTCCTTTGAGTTCCGAATGCACCAAGCCTCCTTATACGTGATCCTTAACGCTTGTATGGTCTTGAAATGTGATGAAGGAAATCGAAAGATGGAGGGTTGTAAGTGTGGGTGTTCGGCCGAGAGAGAGAGCAAAGAGAGAGAGGGAGTGTTGTGTGAAATGTTAAGTGAAAGATCATGTGTGCACAAGTGTGATCTTATAGGCAATTACAAGTTCTTTAACCATTGGATGCAATGTCATTTAGATACTAGACATAAGTGAATTGTTTAATAAAAAATGGTACAAAGGTGGGTCACATTGCGACCGAAATCGGTCAAAGGGGGGGGGGGGCGGTAGTTTGGTTCAAATCCAACCATTAGTTAGATATAGTTAGTGTATAGTTAGGTTAATCTAGTTAGTTAAGTGATTAACCCGGTTAGTAGTGTGTTGTGTATTATGGTGGGTGTTAGGGTATTCAGGGACCCCAACAGGCTCAGAAAAAGATAAATAATGTTATTAACAATATTTTCATGTTCCGGGTATAGTCCGGTTGTTCGGTTGGATAGTAATCCGTTAAAGCGCTTAACAAAGCTTTAAAGTGTTGTTAATACCATTTTTAGTGACACAACTTATTCCCGACACTTTGGAAAGTGTCTAGTAATATTTTTCTCATGTTTTGGCACTTTATTAGTTAGCTAAAAGCTGAACTGTTTATTAAAGTGCTGAGTTTTGTGCTTAGTGTACGTTTTAGGCACATCCAGTCATTGTAACTTATTCCTAGAGACGCAGTTCTACAACCCTTGTATCCCTACACTCACCACTAGTGTAGTAAAATATTTTTGGCTCATACAGGCCTTAGAGGCAGTGTCTGCCTGATGCTGGCTTTATCAGCATGCTCAATAGGTTATCCGTTCATTGTGCTACTGTGCTTTTGTGCATCATGTTTGTCACTAATGTTCAGCATGTAAATAATGTAGTGACGGTAAATAGAGTATGATGCAAGTATGTACATGTATCAACATTCAGGTAGCAGTTTATCCACAGTTTCAGATAAGCACAGTAATTAAGCAGTAATTAATTATTAATTAAGTCGTACGGATACCTGGTTTAGTGAGGGTTGTCACATGTTGATCCAAATATAATGTCATCAACATATATCTGGACCAGTAAAGTATGACCTTTGTGTGTTTTAAGGAAAAGTGTGGTGTCAATAGTTCCTTTAGTAAACCCAGAATTGAGTAAGAAGTTTGACAAGGTTTCATACCAGGCTCTAGGAGCTTGCTTCAACCTATACAAGGCTTTGTTTAGTTTATAAACATGATTTTGATATTTTTTGGATCAACAAAGCCTTCTGGTTGCTGCACATAAACTTCTTCCTCAATTTACCATTCAGGAAAGCTGATTTTACATCCATTTGATAAACTTTGAAATCCTTGGATGCAGCATAAGTAAGAAAAATTCTTACAGCTTCTAGTCTAGCTACTGGTGCAAAAGTTTCATCATAATCAATACCTTCTTGTTGACAGTAACCTTTGACCACTAACTTTGCTTTGTTCCTGGTGATTATACCATTCTCATCAGATTTATTCCTGTATACCCATTTTGAGCCTATGACAGATTTGTCTTTAGGCTTGGGTACCAGATCCCATACCTTGCTCTTCTCAAACTAATCCAGCTCTTCTTACATAGCTTGAATCCAGTCTAGGTCATTCAGAGCTTCTTTGACAGACTTGGGTTCTATTTTGCTCAAGAACCCAACATATGCACACTCATGTGCAGTTGCAGATCTTGTTCTCACACCATCAGCTGGATTGCCAATGATATCAGAATGAACATTTCCTTTGATCCATCTTAACCTGTTGTGAACAGTTGTTGGTTTTGATGGATTTGAAGTTTCCCCCTGAACAGATGACTCAGTTGTGGGTAGTGTACCAGAATTTTGATTTTCTGGTGCACTGTTCATTTGTGCTGCAGGGTTAGTACATGAAATATCTGTTGATTTATATGTGAGAGATTTATCATGTTCTAGGAAATCTTCAGATATCATTTCAAAGAGATGTTCATAATTTTATTGTTTGTCAGAAAAATTTATTTCTTTCATGTATTCATCTGATGAGTCATCAAATGAGACATACAAACTTTCTCTGATTGTCCTTGTGTTAAGAATAAAAATTCTATAAGCTTTTGAGGACAAAGAATATCCAAGAAAAATACCTTTTTCTGCTTTTCTGTCAAATTTTTCAAGGCTTTCAAAATCATTGAAAATAAAACATCTACAACCAAAAGTGTGTAAAAATTTTACACTTGGAATTCTTCCATTAATAATGTTGTAAGGTGTTTGTTTAGCCTTTTGTTGATTAAGGTTCTCTTTTGAGTAAAACATGCATTTGCTATTGCTTCTGCCCAAAAGTGAGTGGGCATTTTAGCATAAGCAAGCATTGTTCTGGCAGCTTCTACTAAGGTTCTATTTTTTCTATCAACAACCCCATTCTGTTGAGGGGTTCTGGGAGCAGAGAAATCATGAGAGATTCCTTTGTTTACAAGAAAACTCTCAATTTTTGAATTTTTGAACTCTGTCCCATTATCTGATCTGATCCTTCTGACTGTTAATTTTAACAGATTTTCAATTTTCTTGATAAAATTAATGATCAGATCAGGTGTTTCACTTTTCTTCCTCAAAAATTCGACCCATGTATATCTGGAAAAATCATCAACTATTACTAGTATGTATTTCTTTCCAGAAAAACTTTCTGTACTTATGGGTCCACACAAATCCATGTGTAAAAGTTCCAAATTTTGTGTAATAGAAGACTCAGAAATTGATTTATGTGAGCTTCTTTTGGATTTTCCCATCTCACAAGCATCACAAATTTTATCCTTTTTAGAGGATATAAAAGGTAATCCTTTTACCAGACCCTGGCTTGCTAGTTCGCTTAGGTTTTTGAAATTTAAGTGAGCCAACCTTTTATGCCACAACCAACTACTTTCTTTGTTGATTTTAGAAAATAAACATAATTTAGGATGTTCATTTTCTTCTTTGAAATCAAAATACTAAATTGATTGTCTTATTCGTTTGCCACTTAAATAGATTTTTTTATCATCCATACCTATTAGCAAGCGTTTTTTTTGGTAAAAATGTTACCTGAAAACCTTTGTCACAAAATTGACCACAGCTTAGCAAATTATACTTTAAGCCTTCAACATAGGCTACTCTTTCAATGGTCAAGCATCCATACCTGATACAACCGTATCCCATTATCCTCCCTTTCACTCCATTTCCAAAGTTCACCATTTTACCCAGCTTTGAAACAAAGTTGCTGAGTAAGCTCCTATCCCCAGTCATGTGCTTGGAGCTTCCTGAATCGCAATACCGGATCTGCTGCACATGATGGTCCTGAAATGAAATGGTTAGAGGGTTTTAGGTGCCCAGGCATGCTTGGGTACTCTTTTTGATGATATTTTAGTCTTATTACTTCTTCTAAATGACCTTTCATCAGAATTTCTGTTATATGCTGAGCCATAAACATAATTTTTTTTTCTTTTGGAGATGTTGTTGAACAAGCTTCAGTATGTCAACACACATACAAGATTCATCAGAAATTTCTGATATATTTTCTTGTGATGGAATGATGGGATAATTTTGAAAAGATGAGTGAGCTGCTTCTGGAGTTTTTACAAACTCTTGATTGCATTCACTTCTTTTTTGTTCAAAGTTGGGCTTATCAAAGGAATATTCAGAACATGTTGATTTGCAAGTTTCAGAATCAGATTCTGATGTAAGTTTATCAAAAATCTGTTGAGTTGCTTTTACAAAGACAGTAGGTTTGCTATGATCTGTTCTTACATAGCCCAAACCCTCTCCTTTGTTCTATGGAGTGGACTCAATGAAATTTATAAATTCTTTTGCTTGTTGAAAACCTCTTACAATAATTTCTTTATCATTGATTTTCTTGTAAAGATCTCTTCGTTCATTTTCATAGAACTCGATTTTAGCTCTTTGATCTAAACTTTGTTCTATTAGTAATTGGTTTTCAAGAATAATTTTATTCAAGGTCCTTTGTAACTCATCAGATTTTTTACCATCTGATTCATGTTTAACTTGCAGGTTTAAAAAATCTGACATGAGCTCATTTAGCTTGTGTTCAAGATCAAGATTGTCTAAACTTACCTGTTTTCCTGAAGTCTCTGGTATGTCATCAGAAAGTGTCATGAGACAGAAGTTGGCCACTTCTTCTTCTTCTTCATCAGAAGAGTCATCAGATAGCCATGTATCTGTCCCAGCAATTAAGCTGACTTGCTGTTGCTGCTTCTTAGCTTCCTCAAGCTTCTTCTCATAGTAAGCAACGTCTTTCAGCTTCTTGGTCTTGCATTCTGATGCATAATGACTTCTTTGCTTGCACTTATAACACACCACCTCAGCCTTCCCTTTATCCTTAGATCTAACCTCTTCTTTAGATCTACCATCCATCCTCCCTCTTTCACTCCTCTGGTATCTCTGACCTCCTCCCCTCAACCTCTGCTCAAATGTTTTGGTGAGTAGTGCTATAGCTTCAGCAAAAGCTGAAAAATCTGATGATATATCAGAAATTTCATAACTTTTGCTGATTGAAGGTTGTGGATCATTGGAAGTAGTTGGTCTTTGTGGGTTTGAGATCAGAGCTAAAGATCCCCCTCTTTGAATGGTTTCTTCAAATATTTCTTCCTCTATGGGGATCAAGATGCTGTATAAGTCATGAAGACTCATGTTACCCAGTTCTAAGGTTGAGGACAAAGTCATGGTTAGACTTCTCCATTCTCTAGGTAATGCATCAAGAAATTTAATGTTTCTTTCATCATTTGACTTTGTTATTCCAAATTTCTTTAGCTCGTTTAAAAGTTTTGTAAACCTTTGATATGTATCATTTAACCTTTCATTAGGTAAACTTTTAAACCTTTCATAAGATGAGACATTGTTTGTTCTCTTGTTTCTTCTCATCCTTTCTCCTCCTTCACAAAGATTTTCCAACTGATCCCATATTTCCTTGGCTGATGCACAAGCATCAACTTGTGAAAATATGTCATTGGGGATGGCCATTATTAAGAGTGACTTTGCCCTTTCATCCCCAGCCACCAGATCCTTGTCTTCCGCGCTCCAGTTTATTTCACTTTTGGGAGCACGGGAGGCAGGGATTGCTGGTGTTTGGTCAGTTGCTGGAACTGCTGGTATATCAGTCATTGGTATATGTGGACCCCTTTCAATAGATTGAAACAGAGCTCGGTCATGACCATTTAGGAAATTGACCATCCTGATTTTCCATTGGGGGTATTCCTCTCTGACCAGAGTCGGAGGTTTTAACATAGAACCAATATTAAAAGCATTATTCCAGGATTGAAAGCTGGCCATATTTAGAGAAAAGAAGATGAGCGATTGATCGTTTGAAAATAGTTTATTCAATCGGCTCTGATACCAATTGTTGGACCCAGTATGGCCTAAACAACTTCTTTTCACGTAATATGGCAAGTGATTTCAGTAGATGTGAAAAAGATGTGCGGAAATGGAAATCAGACTTTCAAGAAACAAGACCTACAGAATTATCAAGTTTATATCACTTTGAAACAAAATAGTTTAACAAGGTGATTGTAAGATTATTATCTAATACAAATGAATCTTGAATTCTGTGGGTGAGAAGGGCAATGGAGTTTGGGTGTTTGTATGTGAATGCTAAGCTTCAAACTCAATTATCTTCTGCTGGTTGAGCCTTCTATTTTGTCACGGCCCCAGCCCCGGTTTGACCTGGTCAGGAGCCGCGGGACAGGAACCCATGTTATTTAATTGATGCGACAGCGGAAGATTTTAACAGGATCTTTTAAAAACTTGAAATGCCCGATTATTTTATTTCATAATACGGGATAAACCCCGTAATTTACAATAGAGGAATTTTACTAGGAAATTCCCTGATTTATTAAAACATGTTTATATATTTTAACTGAGCTACCTCTTCAAGCTGGTTAGTGCTCCGTAGCACGTTGTCTTTGATTTACAACAGGTCACCTGAAACATGTTTTAAAAATATTTTGTCAGCGGCGAAATACTGAGTGAATCATTCATTTTGATAAAATGACACATAGTTATAAATTACAGCACAAGAGGGATTACAATGGCTTCTATCTTATTTTTATCTGGCGCCGTGTCACCTGGTGACGATGGTCATACCACTATTGGGTCTTTCCCCAAGTAGTGACGTTTATCACGGTGAGGATTTATTAGCCTGGCCCGTGAGAAATTAGTAATGTGCACAATACCCCACTTGCCAGTGATTTAAGATAACCACGACTTAATCCCTGTAATTATAACTTTGAAAATAATTTGAGGCATTGTAAAGCATGATTAATAAAAAGAGAATGACTCACATTGCAGATTTATACGGGCAGAGTTTAGCCTACTGATAAGCTTGATAACCTAATTTAAACAACAATGCATACGAACTAGGTCAGTAACTAATACAACATTTACGATAACTCACGAGATTAAACCCTCACGACGAATGACAAAGTGCAATACTTAAACATCCATCGAATTGACGACGAATGACAAAGTATAAACCCAATTTGAGCAGCACTTAAACATTCATCGGATAGTTTTAATCGATCGGACATTGAATCGAGTTAATACCCTGTATCGTAGCAGCGCCTCGCTATTATAACTTGTAATTTCAATTTTGAACAGTGAGAATTCGTTTTTATGAAATGTTTTCGACACCAGAGGATTGCTCAGGAGCCAAGCTATTTATAGCTGAAAATTGGCTCTGTCGCGGCCCGCGTGAACCATCAGCTAAACCTTACGCGGCACGCGTGGCCGCCTAGTCTATGCGTAGGTTTGATTGGTCACGAGTAGGGTCACCAGATAGTCAACACGTGGTCCCGGATGCTTATCCGGTCAAACTTCAAGTTGACGCGGCTCGCGTAAGGACATGCTTAACCCTTACGCGGCCCGCTTGAAACCCAGTTTTCTTGATTTTTCATGCATAGTAGGGTTTCAGGGTCCGGGTTTATATTTATGGGTTGTTTTAAGGACATTTTTGAAGGTCCTTACATCCTCCCCACCTTAATTAAAATCTCGTCCTCGAGATTTATTGAAATAAGTGAGGATATTTTCGCTTCATTTCTGATTCCAACTCCCAGGTATATTCGGGTCCTCTTTTCGAATCCCACTTGACTTTGACTAGCACGAGTCGTTTGTGTTTGAGAAACTTGATCTTTCTGTCTTCTATCTGCAGTGGTTTCTCCACGAATTTCAGCTTTTCATTTACCTCTACATCGTGAAGAGGTACTACCAAAGATTCGTCAGATAGACATTTCTTGAGGTTGGATACATGAAACACATCATGTACTCCTGCTAACTCTTCTGGTAGTTGTAAACGATAGGCAACTGGTCCTATATGTTGAATTACTAGAAATGGTCCTATGTACCTTGGACTCAGCTTTCCTTTCTTACCGAACCGTACTACTCCTTTCTAAGGAGAAACTTTCAAGAGTACCTTGTCTCCAACTTGAAATTCTAGTGGCTTACGTCGATTGTCGGCATAGCTCTTTTGACGATCTCGAGCAGTCTTCAGTCTTTCCTTGATTTGAGTGATCTTGTCGGTAGTCTCTTGCACAATTTCAGGACCTGATAATTGACTTTCTCCTATTTCTGCCCAACAAACTGGAGTTCTACACTTACGTCCGTACAGTGCTTCAAATGGGGCAGCTTCAATGCTTGAATGATAACTATTGTTATAGGAGAATTCGATTAAAGGTAGGTGATCATCCCAGTTTCCACCGAAATCTATCACACATGCCCGGAGCATGTCTTCCAGGGTTTGTATCGTCCTTTCACTTTGTCCGTCTGTTTGTGGATGATATGCAGTACTTAAATTTAGTCGGGTTCCCATTGCTTCCTGGAAACTAGTCCAGAAATGGGAAGTAAAACGACTATCCCTATCCAATACAATGGAGAGTGGAATTCCATGCAAGGATACTACTTCGTCTACATACAACTTGGCTAACCTTTCCATACTAAAGGTTTCTTTCATGGGTAGAAAATGAGCTGATTTGGTTAATCGATCCACAATTACCCAAATCACATCATTACCTTTTCTGGTTTTGGGTAACTTAGTAACAAAGTCCATTGTTATGAGTTCCCATTTCCATACAGGCAATTCTAATTGTTGTAGTAAACCTGAAGGTTTCTGATGTTCGGCCTTTACTTGCGAACAAGTAAGACACTTAGATACATATTAGCTATGTCCTTTTTCATTCCTATCCACCAGAAATTATTTCTTAAATCTTGGTACATCTTATTGTTTCCTGGATGCATGGTATATCTAGATTTATGAGCTTCTTCTAAAATCTTATTTCTTAATTCTCCTTGCTTAGGTACCCAAATTCTTTTCTTATGGAATCTCCAAATTCCATCATTTCCTTGCTCTAACTCTTTTATTTGTCCTTTCATTCCTTCAGCATCGTCTTCGATTGCTGTTTCTTGAACTTTCTTTAATTGTTCCATTAAATCTAATTGCAGATTTAATCTAAGAGCACCAACTTGCTTTTGCTTTTCATGATATTTACGACTTAAGGTATCTGCGACTATATTTGCTTTTCCTTCATGATATTGAATATCACAGTCGTAGTCACTTAGGATTTCCATCCATCTCCTTTGTCTCATGTTTAATTCTTTTTGCCCAAATATGTACCTTAAACTTTTATGATCCGTATAGACAGTAAACTTACTTCCATACAGATAATGTCTCCAAATCTTAAGGGCAAAAATTATGGCTCCTAATTCTAAGTCATGAGTCGTATAGTTTTCCTCGTGCTTTTTCAATTGTCTTGAGGCATACGCAATTACCTTCTTGCGTTGCATTAGCACACATCCTAATCCTAGCTTGGAAGCGTCACAATATACTTCAAAATCTTCAGTCCCTTCTGGTAAGGATAGGATTGGGGCATTTGTTAACTTTTGCTTTAAAATCCTAAAAGCCTCTTCTTGCTTAGGTCCCCATTCAAACTTAACTGCTTTACAGGTTAGCTTAGTTAATGGCACGACTATCGTAGAAAAATCTTTAATGAATCGCCTATAATATCCGGCTAATCCTAGAAAACTTCTAACTTCCGTAGCTGATTGTGGGGCCTTCCATTTGGTGATTGCTTCTATTTTGGAGGGATCTACGTGAATACCTTCATGGTCACCATGTGTCCTAAAAATTGCACCTCCTGTAGCCAAAATTCACACTTCGAGAATTTAGCGTAAAGCTTTTCCCTTCTTAACAAAGTTAAGAGTGCATGCAGATGCTGATAATGCTCGTCCTGACTTTTAGAATAAATAAGTATATCTTGGATGAAAACAATTACAAATTTATCCAAATACGGTTTACAGATCCTATTCATCATGTCCATGAATGCCGCAGGTGCATTTGTTAGTCCGAAGGGCATGACTGTAAACTCGTAATGACCATACCTAGTTCTGAAAGCAGTTTTAGGTATGTCTTCTTCTTGTACTTTAACTGATGGTACCCGGAGCGTAAGTCTATCTTAGAAAAATACCTAGCTCCCTGGAGTTGATCAAAAAGATCATCATCCTAGGTAATGGGTATCGATTCCTAATTGTAACCTTATTCAATTCTCTATAATCAATACACATTCTCATTGACCCATCTTTCTTTTTCACAAACAATACTGGTGCTTCCCACGGGGATGAACTAGGTTGTATAAAACCTTTACTTAGTAATTCATCTAATTGATTTTCAGTTCTAGCATTTTTGTGGGTGCTAACCGATAAGGTGCTTTGGCTATTGGTGTAATTCCAGGAATTAGATGAATCCTAAATTCTACTTCCCTGTCAGGTGGTAATCTAGGTAATTCTTCCGGGAATACATCAGGGTATTCTAAGACTACTGGGATTTCCTTAAGTTCCTTACTTTTCGTGTTAATGATTACTGAAATCATATACACTACTTCTTGTTTTCTTGAATAACTGGCCAACTTCATTACTGAAATAAATTTTAGTGGCTTTCGGGGTTTATCTCCTGTAATTAAAATTACTTCTCCTGTAGGTGTATGGATTTCTATGGAATTTTTATCACAGAGAATTCGAGCATGGTTGGCTACTAACCAATCCATTCCTAACACTACATCGAATCCGGCTAAATTCATAGGTAACAGGTTTGCAGAAAATTTATGGCTTAAGAGTTCTATCTTTCCTTCTTGCAAAACCTTATTTATGTTAACAGAATTTCCATCTGCCGTTTCGATTGTAAAAATCTGCCTAAGGTTGGTTAAGGGTAGATTAAGAGCTTGACAGAATGAAGTATTTATAAAACTTTGGTTTGCACCAGAGTCAAATAATACTTTTGCATATACGTTGTGCACCAGGAATGTACCAATGCTATTACATCTGGAATGAGATCTGCTTCTTGAGTGGTCAGCTTAGTAACTCCGTTGGCCGTCTTGGCTTTGTTGTCTGCTGGTTTGACCAACTTTGGGCAGTCTGGCCTAAGATGTCCAGCCTCTCCACAATTATAGCAGATCGTGGCTTTCTTCTTCCTGCAATCTTCTTCTTGATGCCCTGGAATTTTATAGAAATTGCAGTACCCTTTGCATCTTCCAAAATGCTTTCTTTTACAGGCATTGCAAAATGGAACAGTGGAAGATTGCCCAGTTCCCCTTTTCCGGAAATTACTACGGTTACGCATACGAAATCCTTAGGTAATCTTTTGGGCTACTTCTTTTTTCCGATTTTCTTCACTTGTGCGTACCAGTTCGTCCGTTAAGGTGTTAGCTAATTCTACCGCATCGTCAATAGTGCGAGGTCTCGCAGCTTTAACGATATTACGGATTTCGCCAATCAATCCCCAAATATAGCGGGAAATAAGCACTGGTTCTGGCGAAGCCAGGGTTGGTACTACTCTCGCATACTCGAAGAATGTCGAAGTATATCCTCGACAGTCTACACCCACCATCCGATGGTTCAGGAATTTATTTGCCATTTCTTCCTTTTCATATTCGGGACAGAATTTTCTTTCCATTAGCTGCTTAAATTCCTCCCAATTCATGGCATAGGCCATATTTCTTCCTTTGGCTTGAAGTGTCGTATTCTACCATTCTAGCGCCCCTTCTTTAAAAAGATGCGACGCATACATCACCTTGTCTTCTTCAGCACATTTACTTATTATAATTACTGCTTCGGTTTTCTCCAACCAACGCAGTGTCGCAGTCACCCCTTCATTGCCTACAAATTCAGCTGGTTTACAAGTAAGAAATTATTGTAAGTGCAACCAGGCGTTGCAGCTTTCATTTTCTTAAGGAGTGGGGCCTGCCGTGGATCATTATCATGATTAGTATGGTTGCCGCCTCCATTTACGCTATTACTGAAGTTATCTTCTTGAGTACGTTTACTAGGAATAATTTGTTGAGGCTCAACAGGTTTCTGGGCAGCAGCCAGGATTGCTGGAATAGCATTGGCTATCCCCTGAGCAACGGTATTCTCGATATCTTGCCTAGTCATAAATTGACCTTCCTGATTTTGCTCTGATTGGTTAACTTCGCTAACTGGTTCATTACTAGCGTTTGCCATCTGATAATTAATTTAGATAAATAATTAGCATAAAATAATTGATAACCAAATATAAAAAAACAATTGCATATCATCACACAAATTCTACAACACACGTATAGCCAAAATTGTCAATTTCTCGACTTCCATTTCTTTTATATTATATTAGGCATCCGTACACACTGTTATCTTATACAAGTTTTATTTTTAGTTATTTTATAAGATTTATATTTTTATTACTATTGTTATTATACAAACACAGCCTCCCAACCACACTATCCCTTGCCAACTGGCATTTTAGAAGCGACGTTCCCTCTCGTCGTACTTCCAGGAGATTTGTTCTCCCACCTCCCGGATTCTATTCCCTGCATTCACCAGCTCCTCGCCAAAATAGCGGAGTTTAGCTAAGTTTTCATTACTCATTGGTGGGTTTGGTATAGGTTCTGGGTCAAATTGAGGGAAAAAGGTATAAGGGTTATTAAGGAGGTTTTGGAACTGGCAGTTGTTAGTCCACCACTCGTCCATTTCTCCTAAAGGTTGGGTGTGGATTAAAGGTCTGAAATGGCTGGTTCTAATTTGATTGGAAGTTAGGTTTCAGCAGGATAAGGAAAGAGGTTATTATCGATAGGCCTGAGAATATCGCAGCTTGCCAGTACGCGATCTAATTCCTCCTGTAGTGGCAATTCCTCGACTTGCCTAGAACTTTCTCCAATTTCCATTTCTACTTGCCTAGCATTTTCCTTAATCTCGATCCCTTTTCCTTTATCAATGGGATTTTCAATTTTGGGAATTTTTCTAGTTGCTGGTTTCCTCCTACATACTTTCCTCCAGCCTACAAATCTTCTCCTTTTCTTCGGCTTTGGTTTCTCCGGAGGTGGAGCTTGAAATTCCATAGGTTCCTCCACATCGGCAATGTAACCAGTAAAGTCTTTGGAAACTTCTATTTTCACAGGATAAAGATTGAGATTCTGAAGGGATTCAGATAGCTCATTCATGTTGTTTAGCATATATGCAAAATGCACACAAAATGCTAAGTTAAAATTTTATAATAAAATTTCAGAGATAAACATTCAAGTTTTATTGCATACCATGTGACTAATTTAATACAAAGGACAACTGAAAATTAAAACATACTAGGGTTTATTGTAAACTTATTTATTTACTAGGTAAAATTCAGAGTTTCTGGATTGTAGATGATATGGGTGCTAGTACTGGGTCAGGGTATTGGTAGTTTAAAGGTTAGTATTTACTGCTACAGTGGCTAACATATAGAGATCTGCCCATTTTTCATCTAACTCATCTTCCCATGGTGGGTTATTGCCTATTTCTTGGGTTTCCTGATTAACCTTCACTTCTTTTGGTTGTGAATTCTTCTTTTCTCCTGACTTTTTCTAATAATCAAACTTTTTTTATTAGGAGAAAGTGGCATCTCAAACTGTGTCTTACGGACAAATATTCCTTCGTCAGTATTTACTGAGTGTTTTGAGGATGATGATCCCTTATCTTTTGGTGCACTATCTAATTGACGATAGATGTCTGAAAGTCTTTGCTCACCCATACTGTAAACAAATATTCAAATAATAAAACATATAATTACAAAAATGGCAATTAGTAAAATTAAGTATTTTCTAAATACTTAGTTGGCTTAAATCAGTGGCTTTAATACCACCTTTTTCTATCACGGCCCCAGCCATGGTTTGACCCGGTCAGGAGCCGCGGGACAGGAACCCGTGGTATTTAATTGATGCGACAGCGGAAGATTTTAACAGGATCTTTTAAAAACTTGAAATGCCCGATTATTTTATTTCATAATTCGGGATAAACCCCGTAATTTACAATAGAGGAATTTTACTAGGAAATTCCCTGATTTATTAAAACATGTTTATATATTTTAACTGAGCCACCTCTTCAAGCTGGTTAGTGCTCCGTAGCACGTTGTCTTTGATTTACAGCAGGTCGCCTGAAACATGTTTTAAAAATATTTTGTCAGCGGAGAAATACTGAGTGAATCATTCATTTTGATAAAATTACACAGTTATAAATTACAGCACAAGAGCAATTACAATGGCTTCTATCTTATTATTATCTGGCGCCGTGTCACCTGGTGACGATGGTCATACCACTATTGGGTCTTTCCACAACTAGTGACATTTATCACGGTGAGGATTTATTAGCCTAACTCGTGAGAAATTAGTAATGTGCACAATACCCCACTTGCCAGTGATTTAAGATAACCACGACTTAATCCCTGTACTTATAACTTTGAAAATAATTTGAGGTATTGTAAAGCATGATTAATAAAAAGAGAATGACTCACATTGCAGATTTATACGGGCAGAGTTTAGCCTACTGATAAGCCTGATAACCTAATTTAAACAACAATGTATACGAACTAGGTAAGTAACTAATACAGCATTTACGATAACTCACGAGATTAAACCCTCACGACGAATGACAAAGTGCAATACTTAAACATACATCGAATTGACGTCGAATGACAAAGTATAAACCCAATTTGAGCAGCACTTAAACATTCATCGGATAGTTTTAATCGATCGGAGATTGAATCGAGTTAATACCATGTATCGTAGCAACGCCTTTCTATTATAAATTGTAATTTCGATTTTGAACAGTAAGAATTCATTTTTATGAAATGTTTTCGACACCAGAGGATTGCTCAGGAGCCAAGCTATTTATAGCTGAAAATTGGCTCTGTCGCGGCCCGCGTGAACCATCAGCTAAACCTTACGCGGCCCGCGTGGCCGCCTAGTCTATGCGTAGGTTTGATTGGTCACAAGTAGGGTCACCAGATAGTCACACATGGTCCCGGATGCTTATCCGGTCAAACTTCAAGTTGACGTGGCCCGCGTAAGGACATGCTTAACCGTTACGCGGCCCGCCTTAAACCCAGTTTTCTTGATTTTTCATGCACAGTAGGGTTTCAGGGTCCGGGTTTATATTTATGGGTTGTTTTAAGGACATTTTTAAAGTTCCTTACATATTTATAGAAGGCTGGGTGCATGAATAAACAATAGTTTATTCATGCAATAAGTCTTGCAAAAAGTGGCCATTTGACATATACATTGAATCCGACATTCAAGTTGCCTTTTTCATCATGATATCCAATAATGTCAACTTGCTTCGGTAAGTGTGGCAGGATAGAGCCAATTTCAGACAAGTGGGGTAACTCATCAGAATTCTGATAAACCACTTCACCAGAAATTCTGATGAACAAATCATCAGAAAAATCTTGATGATCAGAATCGTCAGAAGCTGATGAGATCCATCAGAAATGACCTTTACTGATAATCCAATTCAGCTCTTGATCAACTTATGGTTCTTTGGAGTAGATACTGTGCATTTCAGTTGTCCTATCTGATCTTCTTCTTCTTGTTGTGATCTGTAGGACTGTTATCTCTTCATAGATCCAGTTGATTGAGATTTTCTTCAATACTTACAAATAAAGTTTCCTAACAATAAGTCACAACTATCTATGCCATAAAGACATTTTCTATAGCACAAAAGGCTTGTCTCGAAGGACATTTAAATGGCACGAAAGGTCTTGTCACAAGGACAATTAAAACATAATCAACGATCTCTTGAATCAGTGATTTTTAAGGGTCGAATATAGTTCATTGCCTTTTTACAAGAAGTTTATAAAACTATCATTGTCACGAATACACTTTCGCCCAGAGGCATACATCTCAAACGGATGTTTTGATGAATACATCGTATTTGATGTTTAATTTCATATTGATCATATTGGCCATGAAGGTGGCTTGGAAGAATCCAAGTACTTTTTGGAAGCTAGTGTGGTCTCTCAAATCACAATGCCAGGAATGTTAACATGTTTTCAGATGTTTACAAGGAATTACTTTCTTAAAAAGGTTGTACCATCATAGCCATTAATTTTGGCTAGGTTCTACCTTTAAGAATATCTTTTGGAATTGTTTTGGCAGATCAATTTAAAATTGAAATGATATTGGCAAGATGATGTAATAAAATACACATATAAAAATTTCCAAAAGAAATTTCATTAAAATACTAAGCGATAACAAGATATGCCCTAAACGGGTCTTGAAATAACAAACTGTCCACGCAGGGACTACAGAAAAGAAAATAAGTCCACGTAGGTGTTGGTGCATACGTCTGTCGACTTTGTCTTGTATCGAGTCTTGTATGAATTTAGATAGATCAGGGCACGCAAAACGAGAAATGTGGGTGTGAAGGTATTTCGCACGAAATAGCAAACAACTATTTCGTACGAAATGACATGGGTATTTTGCACGAAATCACTATTTCATGTGAAATCTGATTTCGCATGAGATGATTTCGTACGAAATCACTTGCCCTATATATATGTGTTGTGCCAAGTCATTTGTAACTTTCCGGTTTCAATACCGAACTACTGCCGAAGTGTCTACTCGCTGTAAATCTTTGTCAAATCAATCAAAAGACAGTTTAAAGTGTATATCTAGCTGAATTGACTAAATACGTTTGTTTCCGCCTCTCGTATTGAGCAAAAACTCTTCTGAGCGACTCATTCGGGTCAGAAATCGATCCTACAAGTGGTATCAGAGCTCAAGAGGAAGAGTTCATACCAATTCAGCTGCAAATGCTGATTTCTACACCTTCTTTTCAAAATTAACCGTGAAAACTTGGTCAAAATGTCTTGAATTTCACACATTATATGTGCAATAGTGTTTTAACAAAGCCTTGAAAGTTTCAGACCTAAAATTGGCTTAAAACCTAATAAATTTTGACAAAAACAGCTCGAGATGATGACATCAGTAGTATTTCGCACGAAATAGCATCTTGATTTCGCACAAAATCACATTTTGTGATTGATTTCGCTTGAAAGTGTTGTTTATTTCGCACGAAATTAGTATTTCGTGTGAAAAGTTGGTTGATTTCGCACGAAATCAGTATTTCGTGTGAGTATTTCATACGAAATCAGTGTTTTCGCACCAAAGGGTATTTCATTTGATTATTACGCACGAAATCATCCATTTCGTTTGAAAGTTTGTGATTTCGCACGAAACCAGTCACTTTGCATCAGATTGGTATTTCGTTTGAACAAGGCAATTTCGTTTGAAGGGTATTTCGCACCAATGCTTATTTCGTTTGAAAGATTAATTTTGTTGAATTGTAAAACCGAAACATGGAAGAAGAATTTTACAACGCCTTTGCTACTCCGATTAGCATTGCCCAGAACACAATGTTGGAAAATGAAACGGGTACCATGCAAAAGCCGCCTAAACTCATGAATATCGAGGAATATAAAGGATGGGAAGAACGATTTGAGAATTGGGTTCAAGCAAATTACTTGGATGCTTGGGAATATGTTGAAACGAAATATGTTAGACCAATGACTGATGATGAGGAGGTGATTGCAATTAAAGATCTTAGTGCTGAAGAGAAAAAGAAATACAAAGATGAAAAGATGATGACTAGTCTTTTACATCAAGCTGTTAAGGAAGATATCTTGGTTTTATTGCAACACAATGGAACTGTTTATTCTATTTGGAAAGCTCTAAAATCAAAGTTTGTTGGAAGCAAAGAAATGATCAAGAATAAGAAATCACTTTTGAAAAAAGAGTTTGATTTATTTCGTGGTTTGAGAACTGAGAGTACCAAGCAGATCATTGAAATATACTGCAATTTGTTAGTCAACATGAAGAGGGTGAGCATCATAAAAGACAATGAAGAATTAATTGAGAAGTTGGCTGATGCGTTGCCACATGAAATTTGGGGCACATACCTCATGATGTTGTGAAACAAGAAAGATTTTGGGAAGCTGACACTAAGTAAGTTCATTGAGAAACTTGAAGCTCAAGAGATGGAACAACGAAAGATCTCAAGAATGAAAGATTTTGATGGAGAACAAGATATAGGTCTTTATTACAAAGGAGGTATCAGTGATAAGACCAACATGTCACCAAAGGTTGAGACTACATTTAATGCTAAAAGTTCGTCTGCAGGGTCTTCTAAAGGATCAAACAGCAAAACGAGTTTTTCTTCATATCCATCATTTGATCCAAATTTGTCAACAACCAAGAATGGCAAAATTCTACAATGCAACATTGTACTAAATCTTGAGAATGATCAGGATTATTCAGAAGAAGTTGTAAAAAGTCACATGTCTTTGTTGGGGACTATGTTAGAGTCATATGGGAGTTTAGTTGCAGGAAGGATCGGGAATCCAATGTTGACAAAAGAGGATTACGATCAGATTGATGCTAAGGAGATGGAATTGATGGATATAAAGTGGTGTTTGGCGAGTGTGTTAAGAAGAGCTGAGAAATTCAAACAGATCACAGGAAGAGATGATTTCCGTGATGCAAATGTTTCTACTTTAGGATTTGATAAATCTAAAGTTACTTGTTTTCGTTGCAGGGAAAAAGGACACTTCAAGAGAGAGTGCACAAACCGTGAAGCAAGTGGAGCTCAAAATCCGTTCAACAACAATGACTATTATCGGAAAGCGATCTATCATCAAGTTGCTCAACAATCACATCAACAAGAACCACAAACTGCACATGCTAAGAAGACAATCGAGGAGTCATCGAGAAGAGAGCTTGTATGGTGAATCAAGATGATAAAAAATCAACAAAAGGATCCAGTTGGGATAAATATATTTCAGCTGACAGCAAAGCATTACTGATAGATCAATATGATGAAAAATTACCAGAAGGTTTTAGCTGGGAAAATTTCAGTTGGGATGACTATGATCCTAAAAAAATTTCAAATCACAAAGCTTTTGTTGCTCGAGTTGCTGAAGACAGTGATAATGATGATGATTATTATGCAAGAAGAATGGAAGAGCACTTAAGAATGATGGAAGAGAGTGACAGTGATGATGGAAAAGCTAAAAAGAAAAAGAAGAAAGCTAAGAAACAAGTCAGCAGTGATGATGAAGAAGTTCCGGTGATAAAGAGAAAGGTAAAAGAAGTTCCAGCTTTTAAGGTTGATACAGAAGCTGATGCACAAAAGATTCCAGTGAAATGTGAAAATTGTGAAGCAGTGAAAAAGCAAAACAGTACTTTGATTCACAACTTGAATAGATTGAAAGAGTCTTATGATGTTCTAAACAAGTCAATGAATCAATACAATCAAACAAGCAGTGAACAAGCAACAGCTATGAAGACACTTCAAGGAGCTTTAATGACAAAGCTGAAAGTTGTCAACAATTACATTGAGAAGTGTGCTGTGCTAGAACAAAAACTGGAAACCCAAAGGATTGAAACAGAAAGAGTTAATAGGTTCTTAAAAAGTTACTCATGTACTTCTTATGTCATTGACAGGATTTATCCAACCGTTGAAGGCATGAAGGCTTTTGAAGGAGAAACATCTGAAGAAAAGACTTCTGAAAAGAAAAAGAATGCTGAAGTGAAGATTTCTGGTAAGAAACAGAGTGTCAGTTACAACAAGTGTCCACCCCCGCTTGAAAATGGATATTCTCCATGAAATCCAAATTTTGAAAGAGTCGAAAAGGCAATCAACTTAGTGTAGGAATCTGATCCATCAAAAAACTTGCCGGAAAACATTGATGTCACTTTTACATCGTCTGACACTGATCAACAATCTCAACTGATGAAGAAAGTGGTGGATCATGTGTTGGATAACGATGTAACCGAGGAGTCAAAGTCGGAGTCATAATCAGAGTTAAAGTTTGAATCCGACACGTCAAGTTCAAAAGACAAAAAGGGCAAACGGGTTTACAATAAAGAATTTCTTTTATCAAAATCTAATTTGAATGATGAAACATTCAAAGTAGCATATACTTTGAATAATTCTGACAAATTATATTCTGATGAGGAATTTCCAATAAGAGGTGTCAAAACTGAAATGATAAAAAAGGTTTTCAAATTAACAGAAATCAATATTTCTAAAATAAAATATGTAAATCTCTCTGAAAAACCTAAAAAATACACCTCAATAGTTCAACAAAGAGAAAACAAGAAAAAGGGTTACAGTTCCGGTTCAGGTTATCGAAAGAAACCAAACCATAACGGTAATTTCAAAAAGAAAGGTCTTGGATTTATTCCACCAGAAAATTATAAAAATGAAAAAAACATATAAACCAAAAACTATTTTTATTTCAGGAGCAAGTTCAGAAGAAGAGGAGAAAAGTTCATTCTGGAAGAAGACAAACAGAGAATTCCTTGCGAAGAAGCAAGATGAAATGAAGAATGAAACCGTTCAACAGAAAGAGACAAGAACTTGTTTTCAATGCAAAACAGTTGGGCATGTTGCCAACAATTGTCCTAAGACAATCCAATCAAACCAGGGAGTGTCTCTCAAAATGAAAGAAAAGATGGTTGAAAATGAACCACCAACCAAATCTTTTATAGTTTTCAAAAACTCAAAATTTGAGGTTGGTGAATGTTCAAAAAGATTTTACAAGAGAAAAGAAAATCTTGACAATCAAAAATGGATTGTTAAGAAATCTGATGATAGTTCTAGCGATGATTCTGATTCATCAAAATCAGAGGAGCTATCTTCTGGCGATGAATCTGATTCCACAAAGTCAGAGGAGCCACAATTTGAATCAAAAGGTGAAAAATCAGTACCTCCAATGGATGATGCAAATTTTCCACCATTGAGGGCTGAAAATTTTAATCAAAAAGTTGGCAAAGTTGAGATTTCAAATCAATTCTTTTCTGAAAAGAAAGAATTTGATGTTGAAAAAGCCTTTAACCCCAAAGTGAAACATATTTTTGGAAAAATGATTGAGGGGAAAGTCAAAGGGGTAAAGGAATATTATGAGAAGAAAATGAAAGGAAAGAAACCGAGTGTTGGTAACTCGGAAACTCCCAAGGGCTGTCAGACTTGGGAGAATCTCTTTAACTGAAAAAATCTGACTTGCCGGAACTCCCAGGTTGGTAATTGGGGAGTAGGAATCGGCATTTTTCTTGAGAAATTCATAGGTTGGTAACTGTGATATTTCGATTCTCAAGTGGTTAATCAGGGACATTAAGCTGTACTTGATTTTCTAAAAGTGGTTGTGTTGATAAAAATCTAAAATTGTTAAATTTTTCAAATAGTTGTGAAGAAAAACAAAGTGATGAAGTAATCCCCAACCTACAAGTGGTAAAATCAACAAAAATTTTTTTCCGGAAAAACCATTTTGATTAAAACAAACTTAAGTGTTTTGAAATCATAATGGGAAAATAGTTTGTTGTAAGGGGGAGTTCTGATTGTTTATGTCAAATGGATGGCGAATTGAAGCAATTCACAACAGTTGTCACTTTACTTGTACAGTTTGTTTTCAAATTTGTATTAAATGTTTTTGAATTTTAGGGGGAGTAAGAAATTTCAGAAAATCCAAAAACATTAAAAAATTTGAAAAACCCAAAAACATTGAAAAATTCAAAATGAGTTTTAGTGTGAAAAAGAGGAAATGATAGTACATCAGTGGACTATCACAACACGCTAAAGACTTGTAAAGTCAAATGTGATAAACAATCTCACTGCGGATATGCCAGTAGGTTTTTATACATTTAGTAGATTGTTTTCGGGATATAAACATAAAATCAAACTTAATTATTTCGTGGGGAACATCTCTCGGATATATAGGTAACCCCTGAAATCCTAATTGAAAGACTTTCTATTTCTGACATACTAGGTCTTTGTGCGTGGTGATATCTGGGGTATTATACCAGGACTTCTGATTTTGAGGGAGCAATAGCCTAGTCCTCGTATAATGCTTTGCATAAGCTTTAATCATAAAGCCCGCCCTCAGTACAAAAAATGATGAAACATTGAAAAATGCTAATCATGTGCTGTTGAAGAAAAGATCCCCAAATGGGACACACCTAAAGTCGAGCCGTCATCTCTTTGTACGAACGGAATTTCTAGCCCGAGCTCTCACGGTTTCGCATTTACCCGTTTACAGATATCATTAGTGTACATTCACCTGTAAGACTGAATATAGAGGTCTGGATACGGGTGTATAATCTGAGGTGGGACACGCGAATAAGTTTAAGTGCTTAAAACATTAATCTCGTATCTCGGCATAGTTGAACTTTGTGTGAAAATTTAAGTGGATCAGTATACTGACAATCTAAGTGAATTGTTTAGAGCTTAAAATGTTGAAAGCTTAACGGTGTTAGTGATTAGTCTCAAAAACTGATATGATCCTCTTACACAAACTCACAAAAATATTGTATGTAAATATTTCTTTATTGCATCTTGTTAGAATCAAAAATCCAAAAATATTTTAGTGTGTTTTAGCATAAAGTTTTGAAAATCCAAAAAGATTTTAGACAACTAATGTTGAAAAGCTGATATTCAAAATTCCAAGTGCTAAACATGATGAACAAAAGGTTTGGGAGAGTTTGTTTGAGATGGAATTTGTTTGAAAAAATAAATGCTATATTTACAAGTGGTTCATCAGAGATTAACATTGTAAAATCATTAGTTGGTTAATACCTGCAAGTGGTTTTAATTCATCTGTTGAATTCATCTTCTACAAGTGGTAACCAGAGAACATAAATTTGTCAAATTTTAATTTTGTGAAATTTATTGTGAGATAGAGGATGTGAAGGTAAGCCAGGTTTGGATTCCTAAAGCAGAGTGTGTGCCAGTTCATGATCCTGATCCCAGCTTATTGATAGGGGGAGTCTGTAGTTGAAAAGAGCCAGGTTCTGATCTGGGAGATGTGTTCACGCAAGCTGCTGATGCTAATGAACTTAAGGAATCAAGAGATTTGATCAAGAGAATTAGAGTGAGTTAAGAGACAGGTCGAGATTCTGGAAATGAAGAGAAGACAGAGTTTGAGGATGCTTTACATTGTTAGATACTTTGGAAGAGTTCGAGAAGACTGATAAAGACTGAAGATTGAAGACTCGACACCAAAGACTTCTTTAACATCCGAGGGGGAGTCTGTTGGTGCATACGTCTGTCGACTTCGTCTTGTATCGAGTCTTGTATGAATTTAGATAGATTAGGGCACGCAAAACGAGAAATGTGGGTGTGAAGGTATTTCGCACGAAATAGCAAACAACTATTTCGTACGAAATCACATGGGTATTTCGCACGAAATCACTATTTCGTGTGAAATCTGATTTCACATGAGATGATTTCGTACGAAATCACTTGCCCTATATATATGTGTTGTGCCAAGTCATTTGTAACTTTTCGGTTTCAGTACCGAAGTGTTGCCGAAGTGTCTACTCGCTGTAAATCTTTGTCAAATCAATCAAAAGACAGTTTAAAGTGTATATCTAGCTGAATTGACTTAATACGTTTGTTTCCGCCTCTCGTATTGAGCAAAAACTCTTCTGATCGACTCATTCGGGTCAGAAATCGATCCTACAGTAGGGACCAAATACAGAAATGAAATGTCCACACAGGGACTTGATTGAAATTACAATACAAAAGAAAATAAAACAAACTTCTACTTCTTTTTGCCCTTTATGAGGTTCGCAAGGCCTTTAAGAAATTTGTTATGCTTTTTATCGTGTTCCTCCGCTCTTTGTTCAGCCTGGTCCAACCTCTGCAGGATTTGTTGTGTTTGATTTTGTGGAGGTGGGGGTTGCTGTTGGTAAGGAGGGTATTGATACCCATGCACTGGATACCCAGTTGGGTATACTGGAGGAAATGGAGAAGGATAAAGTGCATTAAATTGGACTGCCTCAAGATATGGATCTTGGGCAGGGGCCTGATTAATCCGTAGGAGTTGGATATTCAAATGGGTTATACCCAAATGAAGCTGGGTAAGTTGGTATGGGGTTTTCATAACCTACTGGCAAGGCGGTGGTGGAAAAGTAACTGGCGGGGGATCATGTTCCGGCACCGCGTGTGAAGGTCCACCCATTTGTGGATCTTCAGGGATAGGAGGGTATGTGCTTGAAGCTTGAAGGGAACTAAATCTTGGTCCCCCTTGCACGGACATCCGTGCATTCCTCCTTCGCCTAGGTGGCTCAGGAGGTGGTTGTGTGATTGTTGAGGTGGTTCCTCAACGGGCAAAGGCGGTGGAGTAACCGCTTGAAGATACGGTTCCTCCAATGGAGGTTGCGGAGGAGAGTTATGAAAGGAAGGGGTATATTCCCATTGGTACGTGTTCCACCTTTCGGGAGTCGGGGCCTTGATATGGCGATCCTTGATAAGGAGAACCGCTGGAGATACTGATGGGGTGAGTTGGTGTCCTGGTTGGTGGCTCTGGATCAGGATCGTCATCCATCTCCATCTCTTGGGAGAAGTGGTCCTCGGGTCCTAAAGGATTATAACCTAGTGGTTCGTTAATATAGTCGATTGGATTAAATTAGGCTGGGGAATAAGTTGAGTCAGAATGGTGAAAAGAATGAGAGTGTAAAAGTGGTATGAATGATGTGAATGGTGTGAATGTCGGGAATGGTGAGAATGTTGGGGCTCGTCTTGAATAGGCGGCCCAAAGGAAGGGTGAAATGATGGTGAAGAACTTAACGAGACCGAGCGTCTCGCAGGCTCGAATGAATGTCTCTAATTGTCTCGCGAATCGGAGCTAGTAAAAGACGCTGATGGTGTGCGCCTATGTGAGGGTCCAACATTGCTAGATGGTCCTCCCTTCATAGGACCTTTTCCTTTTCCTCGAACGCGCGGTGACATTTTAATTTAGCAAACCTGTCAAATCAATAAAACAAAACATAAATGACAAAAGGAAAATTAAGAATAATCCTTGGTCATTTGCCTAGACTCGGAAGTCTAAGGAATGTGCTTATTGTGTCATTGAGATTAAACACAAAAGGCTAGTGTTTAATTCACTTAATTTTGGCTCTGATACCAATCTGTCACACCCCGGTATTTTCACATATTACCGGCGGGCCCGGTGGGGAGTATCGTGACGTAGTTGATATCATCATAGTCAAACACACAATATAGTAGCACAGCGAAAGGCTTGGTATTTAAATACTATTACAAACCATAGTGTCTGAGTGTTCAAATAAAAGAATATACAGACTTGGTTGTAATAGAGATCCACAGGCGGATCATAAAAACAAAATACAAGAAACAGAAATAACAGACTCCAGGCATCTAAGGATTTGCAAGATCCTCTTATTTGACACCAAGTAGCTCCAGCCTAATTTCGAGAGGTACCTGTCACTTAGTCTTTGGAAAATACGTTAGTTTTCACTGGTAAATACAATTAACCGACTCATTTGAAAAGAGTTTATGAAAATTGATCAGGCGCACATGGCACAAACAATTTATACTTGGGACAATTATTTAAGATAATCTTGTATGCAGTTTTACATGTTTGTCATACATATGGGCCGGTTTGGAAGCCGGTCGTGATTAACCGACTCACCACTATTAAACCCACAAAGGAGTTATCCCCAACATGTGGGTTATTTAGCATTTGCATCTGTCAGGTGTATGCCTACACCCCGTGCATAGGTCGTGGTCATTTACAAATGAAATGAGCCAAGGATATCCATGACACGGTCGTATTAACCCCCAATGTTTATGTTATCAAACAAAACAGATTAAAGCGGGTTATGTAAATTTATTAATCACAGTCCGATTAAATGATTTCATACCCGACCAAGTAGTATTATTATAATACCGTATCTCAAGCCCGTATAACGGAAAATAAGTTAAAAGTATTTACCTAAGCTAAATGTGTAAGGATGTAACCCAGCCGTATATTTCCTAAAGCCTTATGAAAATACCTTCTACCGAAGCTACTCAATCTGTATGGAAGGTTTATTAACCTATTAGGATACTAACGGGTCTTTATTTAAGTCAAAGACTTAGACTGGTTAGTTTGAAAGATACTTTACGGTTCGAAACGCTAGATTAAGCGGAGAATGGAATAGAATATGGTTTAGACCCGACAAGTTTGGATACTTGTATAATATGGGTAAACTAAACACATTCTGGATTTAGAAGATTTAATGATAAGGTTAACCCATTTCGGCTAATTTATGTAAACTAGCTACATAAACTGAACCGAACGCATAACTGCATAATGGGTAACTAAATGAACTATATACAAGTCTCATATGTTATTATGCTTAGAATATGCTAATACATCAGTAGGATGTTAACATATATGCCCCAAAAGTAATTAAAACCAATTTAAGTCCCGTAGGGGCATTTTGGTCATTTTAATGTTTATAAAAGAGATTTTATAGTAAGCTGAGGTTCTGGTCTAAAATATTCAGTAAAAATATTTATTTTATCAAGTTACATCAGTAAGATATTATATATATGTGAGGGTTACCATTTATGACCAAACTATGCCCCGAAAGGTTATTTTGGTCATTTCACATATGCTTTTAAGGACATTTTTGGAAGTCTGAGTTCATGACTTATACCTACTATAATAATATTAAAATTTATTTATAAAATCAGTAGATAACAAGTCTTAGGTGTTTAGTATGGTTTTAAACCATACTATACGCTTAAATAGCGTAAAAGTGGATAATTGACGATAATTAAGATGTTTATGGAAATCTGAGATTTTGATCAGTCTTAAAAGTTCAAAATATTTTATTTAATATATAATGTCAGTAAGAAAAGGTTTGGTATGCAAATTATATGTTAATCTCATTTTATGAACGAAAAGGGTATTATCATCATTTACCGAATTATACAAGAACTCCATGATATGGTCAGATTATTGTAGGATCGCGTGCTGACCCAAACGAGTCAATCGGAAGAGCTCTAATCCATTTCAGATGCGGAAAATAAGAAACAGACTTGAAAAACAGCTAATATCACTTAAAATTGCCTTGTATTGATGATTTCACAGCTTTACAGTCAAACGGCACTTCGGCAGCAGTTCGGTACCGGAAACAAGGACGTTTTATCTGATTTCGCTCAGAGACACCTATATATAGGGTCTTGATTTCGCTCTAAAAGACACAAGACATTAGGAGCGAAATCAGCAACATATGATTTCGCTCGAAAATGATCTCCTGACATTTGGAGCGAAATCAGCAGCTTGGAGCAAAATCATAACATTTACACACTAACTCAACCTATTTTCTCGTACAACATGCCCTGGTCTAACATTCTAAGTCTAAGACTCGATACAAGACAAAGTCGACAGATGTATGCACCAACAGACTCCCCCTCAGATGTTTACGAGTCTTCAGTATCGAGTCTTCGCAACTTCAGTCTTCATCAGTCTTCGGGCTTCCATCATCTCTATCTATCTCTTGCATATTCAAATTCTTTCTCTTACAGACTCCCTCTCAAAACATGCTGGAATTGTAGTCTGACTTTTTCAGCAACAGGATTGCAACCTGACTCGCTATCCTTAATCAGAATCCAAGCTTTCCTTCAAATCCTCTACCCAAAACATAAATTTCATACAAATAATATATTAACAAATTTAAAATTGTATTCACCAACACTAACTCCCATAGCAACAGAATACAATCAGAAAAACTTTTCACTCAAACTCTCCCAAACCTGTTAATCATGTTCAGCACTTGGAATTTTGAAAATCAGCTTTTCAATATCAGTTGTCGAAAATCTTTTTGGATTTTTCAAAAATTTTTGCTAAAACACACTGAAAATCTTTTTGGAATTTTGAGAAATAAACGAAATGAAATGCAGTAAAGAAATATTTACATACAATATTTTTGTGAGTTTGTGTAAGAGGATCATATCAGTTTCTGAGACAAATCACAAACACCGTTAAGCTTTAAACATTTTAAGTTTTAAACGATTCACTAAGATTGTCAGTATACTGATCCACTTAAATTTTCACACAAAGTTCAACTGTTTCAAGATACGAGATTAATGTCTTAAACACTTAAACTTATTCGCGTGTCCCACCTCAGAATATACTCCCGTATCCAGATCCCAATATTCAGTCTTACAGGTGAGTATACCTAGATGATATCTGTAAGGGGTTAGATGCGAAACCGTGAGAGCTCAGGTCAGAACTTCCGTTCAGCAGAGAGATGACAGCTCGACTTTTGGTGGGTCCCCTTTAGAGGATCTTTTTTACAACAACATAGATTAGCAATTTTATTGTCTCATCATTTATGCTGAGGGCGGCGCTATTTTTCAAGCAAGCGGAAAGTATTATCCGGGGACTAGGTCAGTATTTCCATACAGCAGAAGTCCCGGGATAATACCCCAGATATCACTAAGCATAAAGACCTAGTATCTCAGAATAAGGGACCTTTCAAACAAGATTTCGGGGGTTACCCATATATCCGAGTGATGTTACCCACGAATTAAGCAAGTTTGAAATTTAGGTTTATATCTCGTCACAATCTATTAAATGTGTAAAAACCTACTGACACTTCATCAGTGAGACCGTTTATCACTATTTAACTTTCCAATTCTTTAGCATGCTGTGATCGTCCACTGATGTACTATCATTTCCTCTTTTATACAACAAAAACTCATTTTCGATTTTATCATGTTTTTGGCTTTTTCAAATTTTCTAATGTTTTTGGATTTTCTGAGAAATTTTTACTCCCCCTAAAATGCAAACACATTTAAAGAAAAATTTGAAAAGAAACTGTACAAACAAATTGACAACTGATATCAAATCACTTCAAATCGCCATCTACTTGACATGAACAATCAGAACTCCCCATACAACAAACTATTTTCCCATTGTGATTTCAAAACACTTAAGTTTGTTTTAATCAAATTGTTTTCCGGAAAATTAGTTTTGTTGTTTTTCAAACCATTTGTAGGTTAGGGGATAAACTCATCATTTGTTCTCCAAAATACCTCTTGTAAGTATGATCCAATCAAGTTCAACTTAATGACCTTGATTAACCACTTTGTCAATGAAAACCTCTTTCAACCACTTTACAAGTTCACTCATCAACCATAATCACTTGTAAAACAAAATATAACAATTTAAAGATATCACCTGTAGATTTACCAACCAAACCTTTCAAGAATGATGCCGATTCCTGCTCCACTCTTACCAAAACTGGGAGCTCCGGCAAGTCACAACTTGTAAAATTTAACACTTTTAAGATTCTTTTACTCAAACAGATTTTAAGAAAGATGCTGATTCCTGATCCACGATTAAAAACTTGGGATCTCCGGCAAGTCAGGTTTTTACTCAAACATTATATCCACCCAAGCCTGACCAGCCTTGGGTGATTTTGGAACACATCTGTCCCACCAACATTTTGATTTATAAAATTCTTTAGCACCCTTTACCTTCCTATCTACCATCTTCCTAAAAATATGTTTGACTTTCCCGTTGAAAGCCTTCTCAACATCAAATTCTCCCTTATCAGCGAAGAATTGATTTGAGATCTCTACCTTTCCCACTTTCGACATCATATTTTCCTTTGACAATTTAGGAAAATTCTCATCGTTCACTTCTGGAACGGAACTCACAATCTTTTTCTCAACCAATGACTCCTCTGATTTTATGAAATCAGATTCATTGTCAGAATTGTTTTCAGTTTTTACAACCCATTTTTGTTTGTTTAAATAACCTCTTCTCTTGTAAAAATGTTTTGAACTTTCACCTTTTTCAGAACTAGAATTTTCAAACATTTTATCCTTTTTCAAAGATAGTTCTGTTTTATCAGCAAATTTTCTTCTTGAATCAAAGTTAGAAGAAACTCCCTATTCTTTGTAGTTGGACTTGGGACAATTCCAAGCAATATGTCCAACTTCTTGGCATTTGAAGCAAGTTCTTCGATCAACTCTTTGAGCAAACTTTCTCACATTCTTCTTCACTTCAGCAAGAAACTCTTGATTCGACTGTTTCCAGAAAGGTTTCTTCTGCTCATCTTCAGAACTCCCACCTGAAACAAATTTTGTTTTTGGTTTATAGGTTTTCTGATTTTTATAATTTTCTGACGAATTAAAACCAAGACCTTTCTTTTTTAGATTACCATTATGGTTTGATTTCTTTTGGAAATTATAACCACAACCGTAACCCATTTTCTTCTTTACTCTTTGTTGAATCCTTGAAGTGTAAGTTTTAGGTTTTTCAGAAAGATTTAAATCTTTTATTTCAGAAATATTAATTTCTGTTAATTTGTAAAACCTTTTTGATCATTTCAGTTTTAACACTTCTTATTGGGAATTCCTCATCAGAATATAATTTGTCTGAATCATTCAACGTATATGCTACTCTGACTGATCCGTCATTCAAATTAGATTTTGATAACAGGAATTCTTTATTGTAAACCCTCTTAACCGGTGAACTCGGACTCTTCTCAGACGAACTTGAACTATCTGACTTAGACTCCGACTTTAACTCTTCATCCATATCCAACACTTGATCGACAACTTTCTTAACTAACTCAGACTCATGATCAGTGTCAGATGCTGTGAATGTGACATCAATATTGTCTGGTAATTCATCAGTGATTTCAGACTTTAATTTGATGTTTAGAGCCTTGTCAACCCGTTCCTCATTTGGTTTCCTAGGGGAATAACTCTCAAAGATAGGAGGCGGACATATGTTATACTTGACACTTGGTTTCTTACCAGTATCAGTATCTTCAGTCTTATCCTTCTTGAAAGCTTCAAGACCTGCAACAGTAGGATAAACACGATCAATCAGATAATCACAAGTAGTGTAACTCAACAGTAATCGTTTATCCTTTCGCTCTCGATCTTTTCAAGTTCCAACTCTTTCTTCAGCTTAGCACAATCTTCAATATAATCATTGATGACGCTTTGCTTTGTCATTAAAGTTGCACTCATTTTGTCATTTGCTTTTTCAATTTCTGCATTTGTCTTTTCCAAACTATCAACTGTCATGTTCAGTACATCGTACGACTCTTTTACATACTTCACATCAGACAGTAAATCTTCTTTCATTCTCTCTAATTCAGCAATCTTCTTGTCTTTTTCTTCACATACTTTGCAAGATTCTGAACATTTCTCACAAGGTTTAATGACTTCAACTATTCTTTCAACTATCTTATCAACTTCGATAGTCTTTACAACTTCAACAAATTTCTCGACCTCAACAATCTTTTCTATTTCGACAACTTTTTCAACAACTTTCTCAACTTCCACAAGTTTCTCAACTTCGACAATTTTCTCTACCACTTTCTCCACTTCAACAATCTTTTCTGTCACATTCTCAGTAACTGCTTCAACATTTGTTTCTCTAGTTTCTGTCTTCGCCTTTTCATCAACGAGTAACTTTGCTGCTTCGAGCTCTCTCTTCAACCGGGCAATCTTCTTCTGATTCAGCATCTCAACTTTATCTGCATAGAAAAAATTAAAACTATCAGGATCAATGCTTTTTCTACATTTGTTAAGATACTCTTCCTCATCATCAGTATCAACATCACTTCCAAGATCTGGAAAAATCGGAATTCTTTTCTGACAATCTTCATTTTCACCCAAAATTCTTGTAACAAGAGCCACATCAGGTCTAGTCACACCTGGTATGTAATTGTCCCAGCTGAATCCTTCTTCAACAAACTCATCACCTTGGTCTATTATCCCAAAATAAGCTTTTTTATTTGCTTCTTCGATCATTTTCCCATGAGCAGTTTTCTGATCCTTTTGTTGAGGTTGTTGATCGATCTGATGAAAGATTGATTTCTGATAATAATTGTTCTTATCTTGGCTCCCAGTTGATTCTTGGTTTTTACACTCCCGTTTAAAATGACCTTTTCCTTTACATCGGAAACAGGTAACCTTTGACTTGTCAAAACCAAGTGGAGAGGTAGCCATTCCTCGAAACTCGTCTCTGCCAGTAATTTGCTAAAACTTTTCAGCTCTCCTGCATGCACTAGCCAAAAACCACTTCACATCCATCAGTTCAAGCTCTTCTGCATCGATTTGGTCGTAATCTTCTTTTGTGAGCATCGGATTACCAATTCTTCCTGCAATCAAGCTTTCATACGACTCTAACATGGCTACAAGAGATGCCATGTGTTGCTTAGCCACTTCAGGAGAAAGATGTTGACTGTTCTGAATGTTCAAAGTCACATTACATTGCAAATTTGTAGAATTTTGCTTCTGAGGGCTAGGTGTGTTGCTGTTTGGATCAAAGCTTGAGAATGATGAAGTGTATCCACCACTTTGAGTTGTAGTACTAGCATTTGGACTTGCAGAACCATCAGCACTGAATGCAGTACTAGTCTTTGGACTTTGACTGGGGGTGGCCTCAAACTTGTTCCCTCGATAGTACAAACTGGCATCCTGTTTCGCATTTGGATTTGTTATGATAGCTGTCTTTTGAATATCCAGCTCCTGTTCTTCAATCTTCTGGATGAATTGTGCCAAATTCATGCTCTCAGACTTCCTCATGAGTTTCACAACCATCAAATATGTTCCCCATTTCTATTGGGGTAAATCCTCAGCTAATTTATCGACCCACTCATCATCCTCTTTCTGAATGTCTAATCTTCCCATTTCTAGAACCAGATGACAGTATCTATCAATGGTTTACTTGGTTGTTTCATGATCAAACGCAGTAAACATGTCAAATGATTTCTTTAATAAGGCCTTTTTGTTTTTGATCATATCAGCACTCCCTCTGAATTTCTGAATCAACGCTTCCCAGATTGATCTAGCTGTACCATTATGTTGAAGCAAGACAAAGATATCTTCTTTAACTGCTTGCTATAGAATGCTGATCATCATCTTTTCACTTGTGTATTTCAGCTTGTCAGCTTCTGTAAAATCATTAAAACCCTTTTCCAGCCCACATTCATTCTTTGGTTTCTCATAATCTTTTAGCAATGAACACCATGCATCAAATCTGTAGGCTTGAACCCAGTTCTCAAATCGGTTTTTCCAACCCTGAAAATCCTCAATATACATCAGCTTCGGTGGTTTCTGATGAGTACCCGTCTCATTCGCACTATACACTGTTCAGCAGCAGTCACAGGTGCAACGGGCGTCGCAAATGCAATGTAAAACTCTTCAACCATAATTTTGTAGCACGTATTTCAAAACAGTATCTTTTGAGCAAACTAACAAGTCTCTAGGAGCAAAATCACAGATGTAGCTATGAGCGAAATCACAGATTTTACTTGGAGCGAAATGAGATGCTTGGTTTGACAGGAGCGAAATGAGACACAAGTTTCTGGAGCGGAATTAGATAGTCTTTTGGAGCGAAATCACCACAAAATTTGGAGCGAAATCAAATCTTGTTATCTGGAGCGGAATCAGCAAGTTTGTTTCTAGAAGCGGAATCAGTCGAATTTTGGAGCGGAATCTCAATTTTGCCACACTGGAGTGAAATCAACAGGCAGTTTGGAGCGGAATTACTCAGAAATGTTACTTTGGAGCGAAATCAAACAATTTCAGGCAGAATCAAGAAATCTGGAGCGGAATCAGACAACCACCTCGAGCGAAATCAGAATGTATTCTCGAGCGGAATCACTTCACGAGTCCATTTTTGCTATTTTTAAGTCGAATTTTGTTCTGGTTCTTTCAAGGATTTGTTATTATATAATTTTACACAGTTTGTGAAAATTTGGTCCTATTTTAACCGTTCAAACTTGATCAGATTCAAAAAGAAGGTGTAGAAGTCAGAAAATGAGGCTGTTTTTGCAAGAACTCCTCGTCCTGAGCTCTGTTACCACTTGTAGGATCGCGTGCTGACCCAAACGAGTCAATCGGAAGAGCTCTAAGCCATTTCAGCTGTGGAAAATAAGAAACGGACTTGAAAAACAGCTAATATCATTTAAAATTGCCTTGTATTGATGATTTCACAGCTTTATAGTCAAACGGCACTTCGGCAGCAGTTCGGTACAGAAAACAAGGACGTTCTATCTGATTTCGCTCAGAGACACCTATATATAGGGTCTTGATTTCGCTCTAAAAGACACAAGACATTAGGAGCGAAATCAGCAACATATGATTTCGCTCGAAAATGATCTCCTGACATTTGGAGCGAAATCAGCAGCTTGGAGCAAAATCATAACATTTACACACTAACTCAACCTATTTTCTCGTACAACATGCCCTGGTCTAACATTCTAAGTCTAAGACTCGATACAAGACGAAGTTGACAGATGTATGCACCAACAATTATAATCTGATCAAAAATTCCAAAAAATCCCTAAAAAATAATACCTTAACAGTAGGTAATGAGTTTTGGGTCAAAATCCATGTTTAAACATGCCTTATGCAAGATAGCGTAATTTAATTAATAAAAAGTTTCAATTTACGATATCTTGCATAACTTTAGTTTAAGACCAGAAACTGATGTCAAATTTACGGCACATACTTATATATCAGTAATAAAGCTTTTTGTCCTCTCACATTTTCAAAAATCTCGTTTATATAACATAAGGGCATAACGGGCATTTATAAGCATAATAACGGACATGAGCATATAATTCAGAATACAAATGACCAGGTAATATAACCTCAGAGGGTTATACTACAACATAATGTGGTCCTAATGGAAGCTTAAAACATAGAAGAATTAAGCTTAATCGGATTAGAACTGAAAGTCAAAGCAAAAGTCAAGCTTTTGTGACTTTCGGTTGCGAACCAACCTTAAACTCAGAATTGTCAGGTTGAACATGCCTAAACATGTTCTAATAATAATTACTAAGTTATTAGAGTGTTAAAATATAATTAATAACCTCTGCATTATTAGTTTTAATTATTATTTAAAATTCTGTCCAGTTTGACTTATTAATTAAATAGTTTGACCCGACAATTAACTAAGCAAACGAAATAATTAAGAGGTTCCCTTTTAAGGGTTAATCACCTACTTTATTATGGTCACATAACCATATTCATCTCGAACAATGGCTGAGCCATTTGAGTTTAAACCGAAGGTCAAAGTCAGACTATGATAACTTTGACTTTTCGGTTTTAAATTATCAAACTGAACTAAAGAGGGGACTAAGACAATTACAAAGGGTCCTAACAATCTTTTCTACAAGAATAAGCTCCCTTTTGGGTCAGGAACCTTCAGAATTGAGAGAAGAGATGATTCAAGTGAAGTGTGCAAATGAAAAGTTCAACATGAAGGTCCTTTTCTAGGTGAATGCCATGCATCAAGATCATAGCAGGTGTTTTGGAGGTGTTTAGGATCACCCAGGTGTCCTAGTGGTATTACAAAACCAACAACAAGCTCCTGGTATCGTTTTGGAAGTTTTTAAGTCGGTTCTGAGCTGAAACCTGCAGCTGGAAACATTCTTCTGATCTGGGCTGTCTCTCGCGGGCCGCGTAGGACTTAAGGGGAGTCTACGCGGGCCGCGACAACCTTGATTCCAGGTTAAAATTGTTTCAGCTTTGGCAGTTTTAGTCCCTGGTTCTTTGTAACTTTATTTAACTTCATATTAGGCATAAAAGGCCCTTGAATTTAGTTTGTAGAGGAACATGGGAGTATAACCCAACTTCGTTATGCCCGGTTTCGTTAAACGATCACCGATAACATAAGTTTCTAAATTTTGACGCTTTTAACCCAAAATCCTGAAATGATACATTACGATCTTGAAACCTCGTGAAACTAATATCACTTATTCTTGGGAGCATATTTGAATATTACGAAGCCCCGGGTTCGTTAAAAGGTCACTCAGAGGTAAGAATTAACATGTTGACACGTTTAACCCTTATAGTTTATAATCTTTCGATTATTTTCACAAACGGCTTCTTATATCCAAATAATTACTCATTTGAGAATATGTTCTTCGTGTATGGTCATTCAGAGGCATAAGTTTGGCATGTTGACATATTTAGTCCCTTTGGTTTAATATTTTCACCGTTTATCAACTTTAGTCCTTCAAACTCAATCTTTCACATGATTAGGGTTTAGGACATGTGTCTTCACATAATTGGACACGTTTTTACAAGGTGTTACAGAGTGTTTGTAAGCTTCTACTCGTAATGTGTGTATTTGAAAGTGAGATTATGCCTAACAACACTTGATCAACCCCTTTAAAATTAAAGATAACAAGATATCCGAAAACAATGCTAGTCCACGTTCACTCCCATGACCGTTATAGAATAAGCACATTGTGAGTGCATATGTCCATCGCTTGCGTTAATCATGTATCGTAGCTGATTAGATGATACAAGAAAAGGTTCTAAAGTGATTAAACATAATGGAACAGATCCGCATGGATGCAAGCATGTAGATCCGCACGTACCTACACTGTGCGTGATATTAGGGTTTTGTGTTGAAGTTTATCTGTGCGCATAGACTAGTCCATCCGCACTTACAGTTCATCCGCACATATGCATGGGTCTGTGACTAGGTATTTGCGGATCTAGGAACACTATAAATACTGAGTGTGTCTTGTTCATTTGTAGAACTTTGAGTGATAGAGAGGGGAAACTCTGACAGATTGTTTTCGTGGTTTTGTATTGATTATCAATCAATAGAAAACAGCTTATAATTACTTGTTCTTGTTCAATCCACTCTCGTACTTGGATTCTGCACAAAATACGAGATCTACGCAGTCAACGGTGTATCGAAATCGACTCTAACACGCATGTTCAAGTGGTATCAGAGCGGGAGATTGATTGCAAGGCCTGAAGATACAAGATTCAAGCCGAATTCAAGCAATTCAGAGCTGAATTTCATCATTCTTCTTCTACTCATCTTCTACACTTCTTTTTCAACTTTAAAACTCAGATTCACGTAGAATTTATGGTTAAATATGGCTGATTTTTAATTATTGTGTGCGAAATCAAGTTTTAAACAATCCTTCAAAGTTTCAGATCAAAATTCAAACAAAATCATCAAAACTTTTCTAAAAACCCATGAAAAACGAAGCTGGTAGTGACGTCAGTATATACGCACGGACCTAGATGTAACACCCCAATCGCGTAATACAACAACACGCGGCGAAAATTTCAGGGAGTCGCGTTACAAATTGCTCACAACTACTAGTACTAAATTGTTTCAATATTATTAACATCGTTTTACAAACAAAGAATACATGTAATTGTCTTTTGATTAAGAAGTCTAAGGCCCGAATGCAGTCCTATGCGTTGCATGCTTGAATAGTTGAAAACCTGAAACATATGTGAAAAATAGTCAGCATAAAAATGTCGGCGAGTACATAGGTTTTGTTAGCCAAATAAATGGAAAAACATTTGATATTGCAATACTTTGACAACTACGAGAGCTGTCAATTGAAAATAAATCTTGAAGCCAAAGAATGACAAAAATTTAGTATTGCAATACATAATCTTGATTGTGAAAACTCGTGGCAAATAGTTTTGTATATGGCAATATGATTATTACTAAGTCATTTTTATGCCATTTGAAATTGTACATCCTAATCTCGTTTAAATCATCAAAAACTCGTTAATAAGTTATTAGAAATTCAATCAAGGATTAATAATAACTGTTTTGAAAAAAATCAAAACTTGTGTGAGTATTATATAAATCAAGTCAATGATTCATAATAATACTTTATATATCCTTCTAAGAATCTAACATATAAAGATACGGGAGATTCTACAAGGATTTGGATAATCGAACATTGAATCAATCGTACACAAAATCCTAAAGTGATTTCGATGGCGCTACAAGAGTAATAAAATAAGAACACTTATATATAGGAAGTACCAGCGGCGTATCCACCATGTTCTTATTTTATTACACCCGTTTCGTTATCTAAATCACAACTGCCACATAAACACATAATCGTCAACTTGTCAACAACTTGTAAACACGCATTAAAGTACACAATGAATCCAAATAAGGACTCCAATATCAGCACTTTAAACATCCCATGTATGTTTAGCTATGAAGATAGATAAATATTACAGGGATCCGGTTCTCATCACATCGTCTAGTCAAACACGCATTAAAGTACACAATGAATCTAAAAAAGGACTCCAATATTAGCACCTTAAACATCCTACAAGTATCAATCCATAAGGATAAATTGATGCAAAAAGGATTCGGTCTTGATCACATTGAATCATTGTATCACAACATTCTAAATCCTAATGGTGATTCGGGATAACGCCACGAAGGGTAATACAATAAGCACACTTATATATAGGAAGTACCAGCGTCGCATCCACCACGTTCTTATTGTATTATCTAGTTTCGTTGTCTAAATCACCAACAATCTACACATAAACCATAATCGTCGTTTCGTAAAGTACTTCTTAAAAATCTCACTATGAAGATAGGAAGATCTAAGACTGTACTTCAAATATCCTATAAGAATCTAACTATGAAGATAGGTAGATCTTTTAAGGATTTGGATAAACATTGTATTTGCATAATCGGAATAATACACATAAAAGCACTTAGTAAACACATATATGCCATACATTTGGAAAACAAATCGGTTACACATATGAATCACCCCAAAACATTTGAAAATGCTAAAAGAGGGGAACTATGTACTCACATTGAATGCAAAGTATCCTCGATCTAACTTAACAAAGCTCGGGCGAACCAAGGAAAATCAAGTGGTACCTAGTAATCGGATCGCAAGTTAATAAATCGACACCTAAATCGGAAGATCGGGTAGAATGAGGTCTCGTAAACCAAATGAGTATTGGAACTCATGTGATATGCATTAACAAAGCCTACATTCTAAATCGGAACCTATCCTAAGTGCTTACGACCCATTAAGGTAGCTTACGCTACTTTAACGCGTTGTTCGCGCAAATGCGCGTTCGAGACGCCTAACTAGTCCTGTGACAAGTATTATATGCCCTAACATGTGTGACAACCCTCACAAAACCAGGTATCCGTACGATTTAATTAATAATTAATTACTGCTTGATTACTGTGCTTAACTGAAATTGCTGATGAATTGCTACTTGATTTCTGATACTTGTATACTCTTGCATCACACTCTATTTGCTGTCACTACATTATTTACATACTGAACTCTAGTGACAAACATGATGCACAAAAAGCACAGTAGCACTATGAATGGATAACCTATTGAACATGCTGATAAAGCCAGCATCAGGCAGATAATGCCTCTAAGGCCTGTATGAGCCAGAAATATTTTACTACACCCATAGTGAGTGTAGGGATAGAAGGGTTGTAGAACTGCGTCTCTAGGAATAAGTTACGATGACTGGATGTGCCTAAAACATACACTGAGCACAAAACACAGCACTTTAATTAATATCTCAGCTTCTGGCTAGCTAATAAAGTGCCAAAACATGAGGAAAATATTCCTGACACTTTGGGGAATAAGTTGTGTCACTAAAAATGGTATTTACGACACTTAAAAGCTTTATTAAGCGCTTTAATGGATTTCTATCCAACCGAACAACCGGACTATACCCGGAATATAAAAATATTGACATTAACAATATGGATCTTTTTCTGAGCCAGTTAGGGTCCCTGAACACCCTAACACCCGCGTTAAAGCACAACACATGACTAACCAAGTTAATCCCTAAATCTAACCTAGTTAACTTAACTAAACCCTAACTAATAGTTGGATTCTAACCAAATGACCCCCCCCCCCCGTTTCCAACAAAACCGTCTCCTAGGGGACATACTTGTACAAAAATTGATTAATTTATTTTGAGATGTTGGATATCTATTAGACATATTAACCAATGGATTTAGAACTTGATTTTGCCTATAAGTAACAACACTAAACACACAAGATCATTATCATTACACAACACACTTCACACTCTCTCTCCCTTCCTCTTTGGCTCACGGCCGAACACACACACACACACATCCATCCATTTTCGACTCTTGATCTCCACATTCCAAGGTTGTTCAAGTGTTACGGGTCACGCATTAGGAGTCTTGGAGCAAACGGAAGGCGAAGGACCTCTCTACCTAGCTTTTATCCACCTCTTTTTCGCATAGATTCTTCCCTAGCCTTGAGCTAGAGGTATAATACTTAAAACACTCTCTCGAACTATTCTAAGGTGGTTAATATGAAATATAACGGTTAAAATGCGGAAACTTACAATTTGAAGCATAAAAGTCTACTAAAAACATGAATATTGTTGGTTAATAGCACATAAGTTGTGTAAAAGTTGTAGTAATTAAAAGTTGTGATTATCTAGACCCGATCTATGTTGTGGTAGCTCGGATCATCATTTAACCCGGTTTGGTTAAGGTCATGGATCTTGACATAAGCTTGTTTTGAATGAGACAAGGCTTAAAAGGTGAAACTCTACCACACAAGAAACATGAACTTGTGTAAAAGTATTTTTACTTGTAAAATAGTGTTTGAAACTAGCGGATCTACGTATCTGCAAGTGGTATTTTCAAAGGACCAAGTGTCAAGAAAATCATGTTTTTCTAAAGATAGATCTTACACTAACAAGCATGGTTTTTATAAACCACAAGTGTGTAAACACTTGTGAAATGAAAAGTTTCGACAAAATAACAATCTTTGTAAAAGATGACGAGAAGTTGTAAAGATGGATTTACTCTAAAAACGAGGTTTATACGAGATCAAATTACCTTATATGAAGATCTACTAAATTTAAGGAGATTTACACCACAGTTTTGGGAAAACTGCAAGTTCATGTAATTTTTGGCGATTTACACATATGTTGATTAGTTGATGTGTTGGAAGTTGTTTTGATCAAATAAAGAAGTTGTTGAAATTGATTTTGTAAAGAAAATGATACGCTTGAAAGCGTGGCCACCTCCAGTTACAGAGGAAACTCTGGCGAAATTTTTCTAAAAACCTAACACTTAGAAATATTTACACTACAAGTGTTAGAATTATTTTTGACATGTTTTCAAAATATATTTCGCCACGACTTTATTTACTGTAGGTCCCTGTTTCGGGACCGATTCCGTGATTTTCATGGTTTTGTTCAAAGACGGAAGAGATAAGAGAGGATAAACAAACAACTTTGCATTAATCCGGTAGTAAAACATTACAAGTCGGCCCGATTACATGATAACCGAACTAATACCAAAGAAGTATACATCCGGGGAGAAACCAAGTGGTGATTTCTCCCGGTGAGGTCTCAAACCTCCACTCACTCTCTTGCACACACTTGTGCTCTCACTCTTGTGTTGCAAATGACAAGGTGTTGGTATTTATACCAAACACAGGTTGCACGGTCGAAGGATCAAACTGACTGGTCGATAGATCATCTGTCGACCATCCAGCTTTCGAAAGATACACACATACCTCGAAGGATGCCATATCCTTCGAGGTCCATCTTCAACCTTCGATGGATATCTTTCGAGCTCATCAAAGGATACACAATCCTTCGATGCCTTATCCTTCGACACCAACATTAAACAACCATAAACTGTCTAGCAAACACACACGGTCAACCGAATAACCCTCTCGTTTGACCACTTCAAACGAGCGGGTCTATACACGTTCGATAGACCGTTTCACTAACTATTACAAATTCAGCGTAAAATAATAGCTAATCTATTCGACAAGCATCGGACACAAAATCTGCATCAACAAATTCCCCCTTGTCCGTTGCTGTCGAATGCTGAAAATGCAACTGCAATCATCGATCTTCAGTCAAGTAATCATCTTCTCTGTGTAAACAAATTCCCCCTTGACCGATGATCCAGGTAAGTAGTATCTTGATGCTCATTGTATAATATTTCCCCCTCAGAGTACGCGCATCCGTGTTGAGTGTTGTGCAATTTCCTCAAAGGACTCAATTGACCGATCTTCCGCTGATCTTCCAATACTCCAACCGGCATTTGATAAGGGTTCCATTCTTTAACAACTGCATCAAGTCTTGATCTTCAAGCATACTACATTGATAGAGATTTCTGGTAAACTATCTTCTGTAAACCGTCTTTGTGGAATCGACCAAGTAATGCACTTTTCTGAGCAAAACATTCCACGCAGAACCGTATGTATCACCAGAAAATCACAAACTCTACCACCCGTGATTGCGTTTAGAAATTTACCGAAGAAATTCAACATATCAAAATTTTTATCCCCCCATTTCTTTGGTAAAATCTCTAAACCTTAACAGATTCTCTCCACTTCAAAGAAACTGTCGTCAAATGTTCACCAATTCCCTTCATTGAGCGGAACTGTCATCAATTTTGATTGAATGACGAGCGAAAGCGAACATACCGTGTTGTTTTTGGCCCATTATAGTCGCGTTACCATTTTTGCCATTTGCATCGGTAACCGTGACTACCCCACATTTTTTTTTCAAAAATCAAGTTTTCATCATCTCTTGTTTTCATCATACCGCATCATCCCGCGCGCTCCCGAATTCGTACGAATTTTGACGTTGACATTTAGAAGCGCGGTTCAAATCATCTTCGCGAACACTCGACCCCACTCTGCAACTCACGAAAAATGATAGACAAACAAACCTCAATTTTTAGAGAGCCCAAGTTTTAAAGTCGACGATACAATCTGGTGAGGCCCAACTAAGATCTTAGTCTTATGTCTCCCTCTTTCTCCTGTCTTCGATACTTCACCAAATTAGACAAACAAGTCAAAACCAACCACACTTTTAAATCATCGATCAGATCTGTTCATCTCACACTTGAAGATCTTACACACAAACAACCAGTACGCACTTTGTAAATCCTAGTTCTTAAATACAGCCCACTTGTACTCCATATATCCCAAAATTCAATAACCCTTGCTATTTCCAAAAATAACTTGAGCAGCCAACAACTTCACTTAATTTTTTTTTATTGGACCTTTATCACTAACCACCACTTATAGAAAAATCTGATTGGACCAATCTTTTGACCAATAATCTTCAAATGCACATGGGAGTAACTAACCTCATGTGATTTCAATTGAATGTAATATGGAAGAAAGTTGTTTGAAATTTTGATTTAAATAAGAGGGCCCATTGGTTGAAGGATGAGATTTAACAAGCAATCACCAGCTGTAAGTGGACGGTGGAGATGGCTGTGTTTTGAGCCGACACGTGGCCAACAAAAGAAACTGATTCGGTCACTTGGCGGTGCACATCAACCAACAACACTTATTTTCTTAGAGGGGCGGTGCATTGGGCAGTGAACACACAAGATTAAATTGAAGCACATGGGCTGTTGGAAACTTTATTTTCTTAGTGGGCCGACTTTCGAAACAACTAATCTTTCGATTAGTATACCAAGGATCTTTTGAATCAATCCAGAAATCTTTCGAAAAACATATGAAAGTTGGGATCTTTCGAAAGACATATGGAAAGATATCTTTCGAGAATTTAGATAATTCTTCGAAGTACTGTTAAGATCCTTCGAAATTGTTTGAGTATGACCCTTCGACAACAAAATGATCTTTCAAGATTGTTTGAACATGACCCTTCGAACTTGTTAGATCCTTCGAAATTGTTAATGAAAATGACCCTTCGAACAGAACTGATCCTTCGATGAATTGTCTTGACCTTTCGAAAAACAATAGTCTTTCGAAAACAGAAATCTGATCTATCTATCTGATCTATCGAAACAAAAGATGATCTATCGAATTCCCTTTGATCTTTCGAGATATGAAGAAATCAAGAACATTATGAACACAGCAAGAACACGGTGACTGTGAGATCTGCAGATTTGACGAAACACTTTGTACACAATTTTTGATGAAGAAAACTTGAATATTTAGGAGAAAAACATAAAACCCAACACTCGTTTTATCTCAGATCTGGATATTCGGGTCCAGATCTGAGTTTTTCTCAATTTCACCATTTTTACATCTTGAACAAAAACCCACAAAAATCACAGATCTAGAGCACATGTGACTTAGTAAACGGTTAGTTTTACTAAATCGGGCACCATGGCTCTGATACCAATTGTAGGTCCCTGTTTCGGGACCGATTCCGTGATTTTCATGGTTTTGTTCAAAGATGGAAGAGATAAGAGAGGATAAACAAACAACTTTGCATTAATCCGGTAGTAAAACATTACAAGTCGGCCCGATTACATGATAACCGAACTAATACCAAAGAAGTATACATCCGGGGAGAAACCAAGTGGTGATTTCTCCCGGTGAGGTCTTAAACCTCCACTCACTCTCTTGCACACACTTGTGCTCTCACTCTTGTGTTGCAAATGACAAGGTGTTGGTATTTATACCAAACACAGGTTGCACGGTCGAAGGATCAAACTGACTGGTCGATAGATCATCTGTCGACCATCCAGCTTTCGAAAGATACACACATACCTCGAAGGATGCCATATCCTTCGAGGTCCATCTTCAACCTTTGATGGATATCTTTCGAGCTCATCAAAGGATACACAATCCTTCGATGCCTTATCCTTCGACACCAACATTAAACAACCATAAACTGTCTAGCAAACACACACGGTCAACCGAATAACCCTCTCGTTTGACCACTTCAAACGAGCGGGTCTATACACGTTCGATAGACCGTTTCACTAACTATTACAAATTCAGCGTAAAATAATAGCTAATCTATTCGACAAGCATCGGACACAAAATCTGCATCAACATTTACAAATATTCGGAGGTGGGATTTTCACAAAAACTAAACATGATAAATATATATATTTATATTTTCACCACACTGTTTATGATTATTTTGTGAAAAATACATAAATATTATTTTTAGAGTAAAAATAATATTTACGAACGTCAACAGATCCAAAATAATACGAACGCCTCTACGATAATTATATAAGTTACACTGGTAATTACTATTACCACACGAATGATAAAACGTAACTTACGCATTATACGGAAATATTTACGAACGCGTATTCTATCAACGTATTATTTTTGGGGAAAATTATGTGAAAATAAAATATAATATTTTTGAGAAAAATATTTATATTTTGGAATTAGAAGTAAAAATATATTAAGTGAGACTTAATGATATAATTCGAACGCACATGTATTAAATCCCCCATCCTTGGAAAGGAGATTAACTACCAAGTATATACGACAAGTAAACACGGAATAGTTGTCTAACTATTTCCCAAGAACTTAAACTATAAAGCTAAGGCACGGCCGTCCGTCTAATAGATTTAGCACATGTAGGTCGTCGCACAGCTGCTTGATCAGAAGGTATACTTGGTAGAGATGCACCACTGTGAGTTCATGTCCCCCTTTTCTTATAACTGTTTTCAGTTTTCTAAACTGCGGGGGTGAAATACATGTTACTATGATTATGAATATTTCTTACATGGTATGGTCAGCTAAGGAAGGAACTGTTAGGTTATGTGATTTGGGTAGGTGAAACCTTAAGAACATTAGTCCTCGTAGTACGATCGAGGGATACAAGTGATAGGCCTATTTGAGCATAACAAACCCCACCCATGCGCCCTAAGGTTGGACCATGTGGTGTCCTTGTCTTAACACCACCCATGCGCCCGCAGGTTGGACCATGTGGTGACCTTGTCGTAACACCACCCATGCGCCCGCAGGTTGGACCATGTGGTGACCTTGTCCTATCCCCTCCCATGCGCCCGCAGGTTGGACCATGTGGTTACACATTAACTGATATGTTTCCTTATTTGCTTTCATACCAGAGTTTACAAAATATTCACACTTACAATGATCATAAAGGTTTATTCGCGCGCACATACTAAACACATGAACTCGCTCAACATTATTGTTGATTTTTCAACTTACATGTATTTCAGGGAATTAAAGGATCTGGCACGGTATGGCACGTTTTCCCACTGCACTAGTTTCCGAGGTCATCCAGGGTTTAGGGAATGTGACTCTTTCCTGGACAAGTCACAGTCCTTAAACTGTGTTTATGTTTTGTTTGTTTGTTGAACAAGATTATGGTTGTTAGGGTGTATTCCCGTTAAAACAATGGTATTGTATTTGGTTTTCAAAACTTAATGGATGATCTTGCATGTTTTTAATTCATATAGCTTTGTTATGACTAAGCTATGGTATTAAGAAGTCACACCAAATTAACCACGCTTCCGCAAAGCCAGGGTGTGACAGCTTGGTATCAGAGCTCTGATCATAGCGAACTAGGATTCTTTCTCGAGTCTAGACTATGATCACTAGGGCTCTCACGAAAACATTTTTACCGCATACCACTTAAGTTCAGATCCAAAACGTTTTTACAAACACATGTTGAGCACATTTTATTATTTTTAGGCTCAGTCTTGGAGGCTGAGGCTCGGTCTTGGAGGCCGAGGCTGAGGCTCGGTCTTGGAAGCCGAGGCTCGATCTTAGAGATCGAGGTAGATGTTTATTGTTTTAGGCTCAGTCTTGGAGGCTGAGGCTCGGTCTTGGAGGCCGAGGCTCGATCTTAGAGATCGAGGCAGATGTCCAGTGAGACTAGGAAAAGTAGGCTCAGTCTTGGAGGCCGAGGCTCGGTCTTGGAGGCCGAGGCTCGATCTAAGAGATCGAGGTAGATGATAGAGCAGTCTTAGAGGCTGGGAGAATTTGGCTAGTGGGACTAGGAATGTCAGTCTAGGAGACTGGGAGGCTAGTGGGACTAGGAGAATTATTCGACTGTTTATTGTTGACTTACATGTTTGTATGAATATATGATTGATTATTATACGTATATGTGTTTGTGTTACAAACGTCATGCTTTCATCATGTACTAGAAAGATGGGCACTACGAATCCCATGGCCATAGTATCAGACGACATAGTTTCATCGAAGCACGAGGTGTACATTTCCGATACTACCGGCATAGACAATGACGACTTTCAGCTCTTTTGCGCTGCCTGAAGTCGTAGCAGAGCCTACTGATGGCCATCTTGTTGGGAATTTGCCACTCGTGGAGATCCCTGCTCCCATACCCTTAGCTGTTTACCCTGCCTACGATTTACTTCTTGACGCCGAGGCTGATGGCGATATTGATCTGTTTGACGATGATCTACTAAAGGAGGACCCAATCAAGGGTGAGGCCCTATTGCTGCTGGTATTAGCCTACTGCTTGTGGACGCTCCTGCAGGGGAAACTCATGCCCATTACCTTGTCCCAGACTCATTTGAGTTCCTGACATCTGCATTTTCGCATATATAGGGAGTGCAGAACCATTCACACGACGCCGACCCTGATACGGCATCATCAGCTGCACCGGTTCCCGCACACAGCCTTGAGTTTGATCACAGTATTGAGGGTGATCTTGTTCTTCCACCCGGTTTTGATCCAGACCATGACCTTGAGTTCATACACTTAGACCAGCCCTTGGAGGATCCTGTAACCCTCTGTGATGGTTGATCCAGCTGATTTTGAGATGGAGTTTGTTGATCCGGAGCCAGCCGTGGCCCCTAAGCCAGGCGTTGCTCCTAACACCGCATTGGAGCATGACCCTGTTCATGTCGATGCCCCTACTGTTGCTCCTTGATTGATCATCTGCTTGGACGAGAGAAAATTTGGGGTAACTGTGCAAGACAATTTATTATTACGGGGGCCCACGTAATAACGACTTGTAGTGCACAGAAATCCTGGTGGACTCTGCAGGTCAAGCTAATGAAAACCAATGTAGCAGGAAATAACTCGAACCCGAATGACCAAGGCGATGAAGCCTCGAGTTCATTTTATTTCAAGCAACAAGCCAAATTGGCAAGCCTATGTGAAGGCTTAGAAAATTTATTTCCCCACCCATACATTGAGTATATTTATGTGTAAAATTGGGTGAGTACATGATGGCTTATGGTGCTATGTATCTCATAGACAATTGGAAAGTCGTCTAAACCACTTCATGCCATTTTGGCAGAAGAGAATGCCACCCAGGCGTGACACAAACACCAGTATGTTGCCAAGGATAGAAGCCGAGCTGCAAAAACGCATCTCTCAGGCAAATGCATGACATGAAGCACTCCGCCCTAAGCACAGCGATGGCACTACTGGAAATAACCCCCCCCCTAGCTAACCGCACCTATAAGCAGTTCCTGAACTGCAAGCCTTTGAACTTCGACGAAACAGGAAGCGCCATTGCATTTGTTCGTTGGTCCGAAAAGATTGACTCCATTCTAAGAAAGACTAACTGTTCGCCCCAACAGACTGATACCTTTACCTCGGGGTCATTTCTAGACGGCACACTCTCATGGTGGGACCATCAGGTTCAGGCCCTTGACACAGATGCTGCTTATGCACTGAGCTGGGATGAGCTCAAGGAAATGATGGAGGAGAAATGTGGTTCTAAGACTGGAATTCAGAAGCTTGAGATAGAGTCCTGGAAATTTAAAATGGACGAACCAGAGATTCCTGAACATGTCCAGCGATCGCACGACTTGCCTAGGGTCATCCCCTAATAAGTCATTAATGTTGTATGATACAGTTGGGTACCTGTAAACCTTACATTTTGGTCTCGATTTGTGGCAATGCAATCGCAGTGATCTATTGTTTATGTTCTATGACATGGGATGTTATGTGGCTGATTTATTTAAAACATGAGATGTTAAGTGCTGATATTGTTGAATACATACGTACGTTTCACCTGCTATGACCTAACCTACGTAAAACATCTTTTAGAAAATGCCACCAAGACGCGAAATGCGCATGCCCACCTCAGAGGCGGAACTTCAAAAGATAATTGCTGAAGCTATAGCACAACACGAGGCCCTACGCTCCAAACCTAGCAGAGGCACCTCAGAAAATAACGGTTGTTCCTACTGGCACTTCCTCAACTACAAGCCTCCGAAGTTCGATGGCACTGGGGGTGCCATAGCTTTTATGAAATGGATTGAAAGTATGGAATCCATCTTTCAAATGAGTGGTTGTACGTCAGAACAACAAGTCCCATACGTTACTGAGTTGTTTCAAGATGGAGCTCGATTATGGTGGAATCTTCAGGTTCGAATAATGGGCCTAACTACAGCATACGCGTTAACTTGGGATGAGTTGAAAATGCGTAAGAATTATTGCGCCCAGACAGAAACCCAGAGATTGGAAGGTGAATTCCAGAGTCTGATAACGGAACCGAAAATGTTGGAATTCATGCAAAGACTTCATGATTTGGCACGAGTCGTCCCGTACTTGGTAGAACCAGAATTGAGGAAATTAGGACATTTCATTTGGGAACTGGCACCTCAAGTCCTGAGCTTAATGACAACATCCACGCCACCAACATCTATGGCTGCAAGTAAGATAGGCTTGGCACTCGTTACGGAAGTCATTAGACTAGAAAAACTTGCAAAACCTGACAAGGAGACTCACGTCGAGTCATCCGAAGGTAACAAACGGAAGTTCTCGAACTTCAAGCAGGGCACCAGTGTGGTGGTTAAGAAAGGAGAATCAGGCACGCCAGCTCAAGTTACAGCTGGTAGCGGGATGAAAGGAAAGGGATACATAGGCACCCAGCCCAAGTGTAATACCTGCCAGCGCCACCATTCCGGCCGTTGTGGTTTGAAAGTTTGTGAAGCTTGTGGAAAGACTGGCCACTTGAAGGATTCTTGTAGGGCCATAGTTGGCCAGAGAGGCCAGGGAGGATTCGGAAACAGAAATACCAACCGGTGCGGAAATGGAAATCGCCCACAAGGGAACAATGGAGGTGATGGGAATAGAGTCAACAATGCTAATCAAGCGGGCGCTGTAAATTGTGGCCAGAGGAACAATCAAGTTGGAAATGCTGGTGGAAATGGGCAAAGATCCGGATGCTTCAACTGTGGTGATCTTGGGCATTACAAGAGGAACTGCCCGGAGTTAAATCAAGCCCGTGGTAGAGTATTTAACCTTGAAGCAAGGGAAGCACACCAGGACCCCAATGTTGTCACTGGTACGTTCCCTGTAAACCAACGCTATGCATCCGTTTTATTTGATACTGGCACCGATTATAGCTTCGTATCATTAGAGTTTAAGAATATGCTTGGTTTAGCCGCTAGTAAATTAGATATTCCGTACTCGATCGAATTGGCTAATGGAAAGTTGGTAGAAGCCAATGAAGTTATCAGAGGCCGTGTGATCGAGTTAGGAGAGCGTGAGTTTGCTCTGGATCTACTACCAGTCCAGCTGGGGAGCTTCGACGTGGTAGTAGGAATGGATTGGTTATCGAGTAACCAGGCTGAGATAGTTTGTCATGAGAAGGTCGTTCGTATCCCGACCGAAGATGGTGAGACCATTGTCGTTCACGGAGAGAAGCGTGAGACGCCGTTGAGGATTATTAGCTGTCTGAAGGCAAGAAAGTGCTTGCAGAAAGGATGTGCTGCTTTTCTGGCACACATTGTGGATAAGAAAGCTGAAGAACCAAAGATCGAAGACATCCCTGTCGTGAGGGAATATCCAGAAGTCTTCCCAGAGGACTTGCCTGGATTGCCGCCTCCAAGGCAAGTGGAGTTCCGCATTGACTTAATTCCAGGCACCGCGCCTATGGCTAAGGCACCTTATAGACTTGCTCCTTCTGAGATGCAAGAACTATCGACACAACTTCAAGAGTTGTTAGACAAGGGATTTATCCGACCGAGCTTCTCGCCTTGGGGAGCTCCAGTTTTGTTTGTTAAGAAAAAGGACGGTAGTTTCCGTATGTGCATTGACTACATAGAGTTGAACAAGTTGACGATCAAGAATAGATATCCTCTGCCAAGGATTGATGATCTGTTCGACCAACTTCAAGGTTTAAGCTTCTATTCGAAGATCGATTTGTGATCTGGTTACCATCAGTTAAGGATACAGGAGGAGAGTATCCCGAAGACAGCCTTCAGAACTCGTTATGGACACTACGAGTTTCTGGTTATGCCGTTTGGTTTAACAAATGCACCTGCAGTGTTCATGGACTTGATGAATCGAGTTTGTAAGCCGTACTTGGACAAGTTCGTGATTGTATTCATCGATGACATTTTGATTTACTCAAAGACGAAGGCTGAGCACGAGCAGCATTTAAGAGCCATTCTGGAGCTGCTAAAGAAGGAACAGCTATACGCCAAATTCTCTAAGTGCGAGTTTTGGCTAAGAGAAGTGCAATTCCTTGGGCACGTGGTAAATGGAGATGGAATCCACGTGGATCCCACCAAGATCGAGGCGATCAAGGATTGGGAAACGCCAAAGACGCCAACCGAGATTCGGCAATTCTTGGGTTTGGCTGGCTATTACTGAAGATTCATTGAGAAGTTTTCAAAGATCGCTCAACCATTGACGCTCCTCACTCAGAAGGACAGGAAGTTTGATTGGGGAATCAGACAGGAAGAAGCATTTCAGATATTGAAAGATAAGCTTTGCAACGCGCCAATCTTAGCACTACCGGAAGGTATAGATGATTTTGTGGTATACTGTGACGCTTCGCGTCAAGGATTGGGTTGTGTGTTGATGCAACGCCAAAAGGTTATTGCCTACGCGTCACGCCAGCTGAAGGTACATGAGAAGAACTATACCACACACGATTTGGAACTTGGCGCAGTGGTTTTTGCTTTAAAGATCTGGAGACACTACCTTTATGGTACGAAGTGCATAATCTTCACAGATCACAAGAGCCTGCAGCATATATTCAACCAGAAGGAGTTGAATATGAGGCAAAGACGATGGGTAGAGCTGTTGAATGACTACGACTGCGAGATAAAGTATCATCCAGGGAAGGCGAATGTGGTCGCCGATGCCCTAAATCGAAAAGAGAGGATCAAGCCCATAAGGGTTAGGGCTTTGGAAATGGTTGTTCGAACCGATTTTCCTCTGCGCATTCGTGCCGCGCAGAAAGAAGTTCTCAAGGAGAGAAACCTTGAAGAAGAGTATCTCCGTGGGATGGAGAAGTTATTGGTACCAAACAAGGAAGGAACGTTGTGTTTTGAGAAAAGGATTTGGGTTCCTTTGTTTGGAGGTTTAAGAAAGGTTATTTTCGATGAAGCTCACAAATCGCGGTACTCTATCCACCATGGAGCAGATAAGATGTACCAAGATCTTAAGGATTATTATTGGTGGCCCAGGATGAAAGGCGACGTGGCTGTTTATGTGAGCAAATGTTTAACTTGCGCTAAGGTTAAAGCGGAATACCAGAAGCCTTCAGGACTTCTGCAACAACCGGAAATTCCCAAGTGGAAGTGGGAACAAATCTCCATGGATTTTATTACGAAATTGCCAAGAACGCCAAGAGGCCATGACACTATCTGGGTGATAGTGGATCGATTAACGAAGTCAGCACACTTCCTGCCTATCCGAGAAAAGGATAATACGAGCAAATTGGCTGAAATTTACATGAGAGAGATTGTTACGCGCCATGGAGTACCTCTCTCGATTATCTCCGATAGAGACGGAAGGTTCGTGTCAAGGATATGGCAATCCTTCCAAGAAGCTTTTGGCTCGAAGTTGAATATGAGCACCGCGTTTCACCCGCAGACCGACGGTCAAAGTGAGCGGACAATTCAGACGTTGGAGGACATGCTGAGAGCGTGTGTTATGGATTTGGGCGGTAGCTGGTATAAGCATTTGCCTCTGGTTGAGTTTTCATACAACAACAGCTACCACACCAGTATTGGTGCCGCGCCATTCGAAGCTTTATATGGGCGCAAGTGCAGATCACCGCTTTGTTGGTCTGACGCCAGTAATAGACAGTTGGTTGGCCCTGATGTAGTCCAGGAAACCACTGATAAGATTGCACAGATACGAGATCGCATCAGTGCGGCTCGTGACCGGCAGAAAGCCTACGCGGATCGAAGCAGGAAACCTCTAGAGTTTGAGGTTGGTGATATGGTTTTGTTGAAGGTATCACCCTGGAAGGGTGTGGCACGCTTTGGGAAGCGTGGAAACTTGAATCCGCGGTATATTGGTCCGTTCAGGATTTTGGAAAGAATTGGGACCGTAGCTTACAAGCTGGACTTACCTGCTGAGCTAAATGGAGTTCACGATACATTTCATGTATCCAATCTGAAGAAAAGTCCAACACAAGATACCGTTGCCATTCCTACCGATGAAATTCATGTTGACGACACGCTCCACTTCGTTGAAGAACCCGTTGAGGTCACGGATTGGAAAGTGAACAAGACCCGCCGGAGCAGTGTCAAGCTCGTCAAAGTTCGTTGGAATGCCCGCCATGGTCCTGAATTCACCTGGGAGCGTGAGGACCGAATGAAAGAAAAATACCCCCATCTATTTCCCAAGAACCCTGCTTCTACAAGCAGAACTTAAATTTCGGGACGAAATTTTTCTAACGGGGGGAGAATGTGACAACCCTCACAAAACCAGGTATCCGTACGATTTAATTAATAATTAATTACTGCTTGATTACTGTGCTTAACTGAAATTGCTGATGAATTGCTACTTGATTTCTGATACTTGTATACTCTTGCATCACACTCTATTTGCTGTCACTACATTATTTACATACTGAACTCTAGTGACAAACATGATGCACAAAAAGCACAGTAGCACTATGAACGGATAACCTATTGAACATGCTGATAAAGCCAGCATCAGGCAGATAATGCCTCTAAGGCCTGTATGAGCCAGAAATATTTTACTACACCCATAGTGAGTGTAGGGATACAAGGGTTGTAGAACTGCGTCTCTAGGAATAAGTTACGATGACTGGATGTGCCTAAAACATACACTGAGCACAAAACACAGCACTTTAATTAACATCTCAGCTTCTGGCTAGCTAATAAAGTGCCAAAACATGAGGAAAATATTCCTGACACTTTGGGGAATAAGTTGTGTCACTAAAAATGGTATTTACGACACTTAAAAGATTTATTAAGCGCTTTAACGGATTTCTATCCAACCGAACAACCGGACTATACCCGGAACATAAAAATATTGACATTAACAATATGGATCTTTTTCTGAGCCAGTTAGGGTCCCTGAACACTCTAACACCCGTGTTAAAGCACAACACATGACTAACCAAGTTAATCCCTAAATCTAACCTAGTTAACTTAACTAAACCCGAACTAATAGTTGGATTCTAACCAAATGACCCCCCCCCCCCCCCCCCCCCCCGTTTCCAACAAAACCGTCTCCTAGGGGACATACTTGTACAAAAATTGATTAATTTATTTTGAGATGTTGGATATCTATTAGACATATTAACCAATGGATTTAGAACTTGATTTTGCCTATAAGTAACAACACTAAACACACAAGATCATTATCATTACACAACACACTTCACACTTTCTCTCCCTTCCTCTTTGGCTCACGGCCGAACACACACACACACATCCATCCATTTTTGGCTCTTGATCTCCACATTCCAAGGTTGTTCAAGTGTTACGGGTCACGCATTAGGAGTCTTGGAGCAAACGGAAGGCGAAGGACCTCTCTACCTAGCTTTTATCCACCTCTTTTTCGCATAGATTCTTCCCTAGCCTTGAGCTAGAGGTATAATACTTAAAACACTCTCTCGAACTATTCTAAGGTGGTTAATATGAAATATAACGGTTAAAATGCGGAAACTTACAATTTGAAGCATAAAAGTCTACTAAAAACATGAATATTGTTGGTTAATAGCACATAAGTTGTGTAAAAGTTGTAGTAATTAAAAGTTGTGATTATCTAGACCCGATCTATGTTGTGGTAGCTCGGATCATCATTTAACCCGGTTTGGTTAAGGTCATGGATCTTGACATAAGCTTGTTTTGAATGAGACAAGGCTTAAAAGGTGAAACTCTACCACACGAGAAACATGAACTTGTGTAAAAGTATTTTTACTTGTAAAATAGTGTTTGAAACTAGCGGATCTACGTATCTGCAAGTGGTATTTTCAAAGGACCAAGTGTCAAGAAAATCATGTTTTTCTAAAGATAGATCTTACACTAACAAGCATGGTTTTTATAAACCACAAGTGTGTAAACACTTGTGAAATGAAAAGTTTCGACAAAATAACAATCTTTGTAAAAGATGACGAGAAGTTGTAAAGATGGATTTACTCTAAAAACGAGGTTTATACGAGATCAAATTACCTTATATGAAGATCTACTAAATTTAAGGAGATTTACACCACAGTTTTGGGAAAACTGCAAGTTCATGTAATTTTTGGCGATTTACACATATGTTGATTAGTTGATGTGTTGGAAGTTGTTTTGATCAAATAAAGAAGTTGTTTAAATTGATTTTGTAAAAAAAATGATACGCTTGAAAGCGTGGCCACCTCCAGTTACAGAGGAAACTCTGGCGAAATTTTTCTAAAAACCTAACACTTAGAAATATTTACACTACAAGTGTTAGAATTATTTTTGACATGTTTTCAAAATATATTTCGCCACGACTTTATTTACAAATATTCGGAGGTGGGATTTTCACAAAAACTAAACATGATAAATATATATATTTATATTTTCACCACACTGTTTATGATTATTTTGTGAAAAATACATAAATATTATTTTTAGAGTAAAAATAATATTTACGAACGTTAACAGATCCAAAATAATACGAACGCCTCTACGATAATTATATAAGTTACATTGGTAATTACTATTACCACACGAATGATAAAACGTAACTTACGCATTATACGGAAATATTTACGAACGCGTATTCTATCAACGTATTATTTTTGGGGAAAATTATGTGAAAATAAAATATAATATTTTTGAGAAAAATATTTATATTTTGGAATTAGAAGTAAAAATATATTAAGTGAGACTTAATGATATAATTCGAACGCACATGTATTAAATCCCCCATCCTTGGAAAGGAGATTAACTACCAAGTATATACGACAAGTAAACACGGAATAGTTGTCTAACTATTTCCCAAGAACTTAAACTATAAAGCTAAGGCACGGCCGTCCGTCTAATAGATTTAGCACATGTAGGTCGTCGCACAGCTGCTTGATCAGAAGGTATACTTGGTAGAGATGCACCACTGTAAGTTCATGTCCCCCTTTTCTTATAACTGTTTTCAGTTTTCTAAACTGCGGGGGTGAAATACATGTTACTATGATTATGAATATTTCTTACATGGTATGGTCAGCTAAGGAAGGAACTGTTAGGTTATGTGATTTGGGTAGGTGAAACCTTAAGAACATTAGTCCTCGTAGTACGATCGAGGGATACAAGTGATAGGCCTATTTGAGCATAACAAACCCCACCCATGCGCCCTAAGGTTGGACCATGTGGTGTCCTTGTCTTAACACCACCCATGCGCCCGCAGGTTGGACCATGTGGTGACCTTGTCGTAACACCACCCATGCGCCCGCAGGTTGGACCATGTGGTGACCTTGTCCTATCCCCTCCCATGCGCCCGCAGGTTGGACCATGTGGTTACACATTAACTGATATGTTTCCTTATTTGCTTTCATACCAGAGTTTACAAAATATTCACACTTACAATGATCATAAAGGTTTATTCGCGCGCACATACTAAACACATGAACTCGCTCAACATTATTGTTGATTTTTCAACTTACATGTATTTCAGGGAATTAAAGGATCTGGCACGGTATGGCACGTTTTCCCGCTGCACTAGTTTCCGAGGTCATCCGGGGTTTAGGGAATGTGACTCTTTCCTGGACAAGTCACAGTCCTTAAACTGTGTTTATGTTTTGTTTGTTTGTTGAACAAGATTATGGTTGTTAGGGTGTATTCCCGTTAAAACAATGGTATTGTATTTGGTTTTCAAAACTTAATGGATGATCTTGCATGTTTTTAATTCATATAGCTTTGTTATGACTAAGCTATGGTATTAAGAAGTCACACCAAATTAACCACGCTTCCGCAAAGCCAGGGTGTGACACCATGTTTAAATAAGTTGCATAATAAGTTTAAGTGACAAAAATTAAGTTACAAATGCTTAAAATCCAATTATGCATGAAAAGGGCGTTTTGGTCATTTTTTGTAACATTTGTGCTTGCAATCATTGTGAACAGTTCAATTATCAATAAAACAATGTTATTTGATCCCAATGTTTGTTTGGTTGTGTTTTACATTTTTCATGTTTTGACTTTTGCTCAATTTCAAACTCTACATCGCTTTCTAGAGAATTATACGCAAACTGGTGCGTAAACGTACTCAGTTTAATGCGAAAAATACTCCGGAACATCAACATATACTCAACATACCTTAAATGACCCTTACATAACTTAGAAATAAGTTTTGAAAGCTTTGGTATGGCAAAAACAAGTTAATTCGCTTACAGGGACTAAACTTGACAAACTGCGAAAGTATGCCAATTTGAACTGTAACAAACATTCCGGAACATGTCCATAAGTTAAACATACCATAAATATCCTTTACATGGCTTAGAAATAGGCTTTGAGGGGTTTGGTATGCTAAAACAAACTTTTGGATCATTCAGGGGCTAAAAGTGTCAAAATGTGCACAAGTTTGCACGTTTGCGCATAACTTACGTTCTGAATACATCCGGACATCCAAAAATTTATGTAAGCATCCTTATATTATGCCTTAGTGTATGGCATGAGAAAAATCCATTCGTCGCGCAATTTGGATCGTCTTTCGCGCTTATGCGCATTCCGTCGTAATTAACCGAACATCGCGACTGTACGGCCAAATGAACCAACATCCGGGATATTTTTGAGCACATTTTAAGTTGCCTATACTTTAACTTCATTTTAGAGCTTTGAAATGGGGTTAACGGGGCTTAAACGTGTCAAAAATGCATCAAATACCAAGTTTTGGAGCTGCAGGGACCAAAACTGTAAATCTGCCAAACTAAGGGCTTACGGACCGTAAGCCACAACCCATACGGTCCGTAAGGCACCCCCAGCACAGCAGATTCAGTTTTAAATGTTGTTGCCTCTTCATGTAGTGAAAGGGCAAGTTGGCCCTTGTCTCTTCCAGCCAATAAGGGGCAAGATCAGTTGTACCATAATAATTCGACAAGTGTACGGGCGAGATCGTGGCACGTTATTCAAGAAACGATCCTAACGGCTCTACTTTTCCTATAAATACCCCCCCCCATTCTTGCAAAAACTAACAAAAATCTGATCAGAATGCTCTAAGTTGATGCCATTGCTTCATACCTGAGCTCTTTGATCTAGATTAGCATTCGGGGACCCTTCGTAAGTGTTCTTTCGTTCTTTTATCGCTTTTCGAGTCCGAAAGTCGAACTATGTTTGACTTTCTGCATTGACCAGCTTATGGTCAACCCGAAGTTCATGGAACTTCATAACGTGAGTGTGATCACGATGGTTATAGTCCGTAGTGACTATACCTACTGATTACCACGTTATCTAGGCTCAGTGACGAGTTGTAGTTTCGGCCAAAATGTGCATTCTTGCATATTTTGTAACCAAACTACTCGTGAGCATCAAAGCCGTTTGTTTTGATGCCAAACCTGTTTTCTAATCTTAGTTAAGCATGTTCTAACATGCTTAGCTCGTCACTTTTAGTTTAGTGCTTATATAGGGTCGTAAGGTAAGCGATCTAAACCATCGCTTATACTTTCGAACCCGACCCATTTGGTCGATCATTAGGATCCGACCAAACACATTAGGTGACCATAGCTATAACCTTCCGAGGTTATGCCTTGTGGTCACGATGTTAGGCGTTCCAAACGCGTTATAAGCGAACAACGCGTTAAGGTAGCATAAGCTACCTAAACGGGTCGTGATAGGTCGCAAGCACTTAGGTTAGGTTTCATTTTAGTATGTAGGCTTTGTTAAACCATATTACACGAGTCTCCATACTCGTTTGGTTTACGAACCCGCATACTATCCGATCCTTCCAATTTGGTCCGGTATATTAACATAGCTACCTTTAGCATTATCTGGTTATTATACAAGGAATTCAAAGCAATCTCAGGGGAGTACATAGAACCCCTCTTTTACCGTTTTCCAAACTGTTTTGGGGTGAAACACATGTGCCTACTTGTTACTTTCATGCTTTCCATGTTTTCATATCATATACCTGCTATGTTCGTTAGTACATTATAGTACATGATTTCATTACATTTTATGCTATGTATGCCCATTGTGTGCGTACTTAGTACATTGCTTTACAATACACTTCATGCTATGTATGCCCATTGTGTGCGTACTTAGTACATTGCTTTACAATACACTTCATGCTATGTATGCCCATTGTGTGCGTACTTAGTACATTGCTTTACAATACACTTCATGCTATGTATGCCCATTGTGTGCGTACTTAGTACATTGCTTTACAATACATTTCAAGCTATGTATGCCCATTGTGTGCGTACTTAGTACATTGTTTTACATTACATATCATGCTATGTATGCCCATTGTGTGCGTACTTAGTACAAATATTTACATCACATGCCTTCATCTTGGTACAGCATTTGGTTTGTTTAACATGGAACAATACATTCATTAACATTAGCTACGCCGTTCGTTAGTAGGTAGTGGTACCATAGGAATTGACAACTCCCGTTCCTGAAATCCTTGGTTTGATAGGAGTGGAAGGAATGACCGAATTCGATATACATAACTTAGATAAACCTTTAATTTGTTTAAGGGTTTATCGCCACAGTCTCAAGGCTTGGATGTATGCATATTTCACAATACCGCATAAATGTTTATATCAGTAGAGCATGCATTGTTCCACAAAACATAACGTTGATTTAAACCATGTTTTACTTCAACACCTTGTTTTGTGCATTTTACATATGGTTTAAGTTGATACATCTCACTTACCATACAAGATATATTTTGAGTACACATTACATTATCTACATTGAACATAAACATTTTGACATTGATATACATACTTGGTGGTTTACATTGAACATAGACATTTCGACATGGTTTACACAGTAACACTTGACAATTGATTTATACATGAACAATTTACATGGTGGTTGGTTTTGGGTAAATGGTTGGAGTAACGTGGCGTATGTAATATGATACAAACATGGTGGATACGCCGCTGGTACTTCCTATATATAAATGTTTGTATAATGTTACATATCGTGGCGTTACCCAAGTCATTTCAGTTTAGACACATTACATTTTACACAAATAACATACTTTTCACAAGACATTATTGTTACAAACAACTTATCTTATTCTGTAGGATCGTTCGTTGACCTGTTTGAGTTGTTCAGAGAAGTTCGTATCCGAATTAAGAGGCGGAAACAAATAATTCGGTGCTATTGAAGCTGTATTCACTTTAATCTTGCTGTTATATTGAACTTGAAATCTATTACAAGGTTTGACAGCACTTCGGCAGCACCCGTGGCTCAACCGGAAGAATACACCCTTTTTCTTTGTGCTAGATCGCTCCTGCTATATATAGACATGCTTGGGCCGCTCATACGACATGTCCGTATGAGCGGTCCGACATTGTGACACATAAACGATCCACCTAATGTACATATAAGCGATCCAAACAATCCTATGACACATGAGCGATCCTAAGCTAGAGACTAATAAGCGATCCATATACAACTTGCATTTCTAGGATTCCGTGTCATGTTTGATCTGCTCAGCTTCAAGACTCGATGGAAGACGTAGTCAACAGACGTAGGTGCACTAACAAACTCCCCCTCGGATGTTGACGGAGTCTTCATATATCTTTTCAATCTGCCTTCACACATGTCTATCTACAATCTTCATCAGTTGACAATCTACCTCTGAAGTATCTGTCGTTTCAAGAATTCTCGTTCTCTCTTTTTATCCTCAACAAACTCTTCTCTCTTGAATGTTGATTCGGTGTCTTCAGACTCCCCCTCTCACACAGCTGGGATCGTAGTCTGAAATTCAATCTTTCACTGGTTCTGAGATCGTAACCTGGCTCTTTAACACCTGCACAATCTCTACCTAACCATAAGTTTCTACAAAGACTAAAACTTTTCAACAATTTGGAAACTATGATGAACCAACAACAATACTGATTTTGCATTCAAGAATATTACTGATTCTTATCAAAACAACTTTACCATCTACTCTCAAACACTCCCCAAACCAGTTCTTCAAGTTTAGCACTTTGAATTTCGAAAATCAGCATCTCAACACCAGTTGACGAAAATTTTTTTGAATTTTCAAAATTTATGCTAAAACACACCAAAAATCTTTTTGAATTTTTTGAATAAAAGTAAATGCAGAAATGAAATATTTACAGACAATATTTTTGCATACAATATTTTGTGAGTTTGTGCAAGAGGATCATATCAGTTATGAAACATATCACAAACACCGTTAAGCTTGATTACATATTAAGTTCTAAACAATTTACCTAGATTATCAGTATGTTTGTCCACTTAAATTTTCACACAAATTTCAATTGATTCGAGATACGATATTAATGTTTTAGAGACTTAAACTTAATTGTGTATCACTCCACTTGAATATACTCCTGTATCCAGATCCCAAATATTCAGTCTTACAGGTGAATATACCACAGATGATATCTGTAAAGGGGTAGATGCGAAACTGTCACACCCCAACCGATGGCGGAATCATCGGGGCGCGGCACTGAGCGAAACAGATTGTTCAGAAGTTTCCACAACAACTATCATACAATTCAGTTATAAAACACGTCCCATACCGTGTCCCAAATAATAACAAGTTATCATAGAAATCAACTAAACAATATGGGAACTGTTCCGACAACTCAAATTCTTAATTATTACAGACCGAATTAAATATTGTTTTAAGACTTCTAGACGACTAACTGTAGATCTTACTGACTACAGGTGCCAGTACAAGATCTACAGATAATTATGACCCTGGAACAGGTATGTGGACACTGTCCTAAGGTCACAAGCTCCTAGAAGCTTATTATTGCCTCGCTTCCCTAGCACGCTAGTAGCTTAAACACCTGTCACATACGTTAAAATAAAAGTCAATACATATAATGTAAAGGTGAGTACACAAGTTTGATATAGCATATAAGGTTCGAAAAGTTTACGCATAACCAAGCACGTACACAAGGGCAAACGATGCATGTAAATTATCAACATGGGACCATCGATACCAATGACTTCGAGTTGACTGTCCGGGACAGTTCGCAATACATGATTACCACTGTAATCCATGCAAGTAATTGTCCTTAGCAACCCCCGTGTGAACGGGTGCTGAGTCCAAACTATAGTACTACGTTGCTAAAGCAGGTAGATAGCACTCCACGTGTAAACATAATAAACAGCAATCATTTAGTCAAGTAATACATGCAAGTAGGTTAGCGTTCCAATAGTTGTGTCGTTTGTGAATTTGATAGATTACGTATGTAACACCCAAAAGTGCTGAAAGCAAAAAGGGATCGAGTATACTCACAGTGGTTGATTGTGGATTGAGAGGAGCACTGAGAATAGGTTAGCCTGAACAGTTCGATAACAAAGCAATGAGTAATGCGGAAAAAGTGAACAGTGGAAACTGGATCGGATAGACCAATCGATCGGACAGCTGTTCGATCGAGTGGGCTGTTCGATTGGGTTAAAGTCCGTTCGAACGTCCCGTTCGATCGGCCGGCTGGCTCGATCGGCTGGTTCTTTCAAGTGGGTTGTTTCTTCCTTTGATGTGAAGGATGTGTTTGTGTATGATGGTTTGTATTACCTTTCAAGTTGGCCGATCGAACAGTCCGTTCGATCGGTTGGTCCAACCGATCGGTTAGCAGCTGAGGTTTGGCAAAGTGTCACTCGATCGGGTGGCATGCTCGATCGGGTGACATTCCAATGTTTCGAAAAGGTTAAGTGTTGAAGTATAGTATCTCATGATTCGAGCAGTAATGTTCAATCGAGTGGCGTAGTCGATCGAACAGTACCTCGTCAATACTTCACTTTTGTGAGTTGGTGGGTCTAAGTGCTAGTCGATCGGTTAGCCTAACCGATCGGCTGGCGTAGTCGTTCGACTAGCTGTTCGATCGAATAGCCTAGTCGTTCGGCCAGCTGTTCGACTTGGTTAACCTATCGGTTAACACTTGGTTATTCCCGTTTCTTGGAGTGATTTAAAGATAGTTTGACCACGAGTTGAACCACAAAACTGAAGTCCCCACTTAGCCTACTGACTCGAGCAGGAATCACCCAAGCTCGGCCAGAGGCGGTTTGGAACTTAAGTTTAACGTTTAACCCGAAATCGGTATATCTCTTGGTAGAACCCGAATCTTGAACCATGTGTTTGTTTAGATTGATTTGTAAATCGGTTCAAGCTTCGTTTTCACCTTTTTGAGTGTAAAAGAGTTGAAAGATAGATGAAAACCCATCTTCCAATCCTTTTCCACCGAGAAATGTTAAGATCTTTGGTAGATTTTAGGTTATTTATGTGGAAATCGGTTAGATCTAAGCTATTCATGGTGGAATGATGTCAAAACTTAGTGTTCTTGAAGAACACATGATGACATCACCCAAGAACACCTAGATCTTGGTGATTTCGTGGATGAAATCCAAGTTTTGAAAGATAGAAAGATGTAGAATCGATTAATGAACAAAAACGTACAAGGATTAGAGCGAAATACTTACCGGTTTGAGAGAAATCTGAGATTTAGTGAGAAGAAGAGGCTGGTCGGTCAGAGCTTTCCAAAAGTGGAAAGTTTGACAAGGACAGCCCTATTTATAGGCTTCCAAAAGAGGAAAGGGTCAGCTGATCGAACAGCATCCCTGATCGAGTGGGCTGCTCGATCGAACAGCCTGTTCGATCGGCTAGCCTGTTCGATCAGGTTGCCCTGTTCGATCGGCTTGTCCTGTTTTGAGTATTTCGCGACGATTTTTGATATTTCGACTTCGATGAACGATGATTTGAGAATGATCAAATTACTTTTAGTCTCAACTACTATATCTAACATACAAGCATCCTTACAACCATTTCGGGTTCGATTTCCATTGAGTTTGATTCACCTTGAGTCTTGATTGATTTGATTGATTCACCACACACTTTAACATAAAAGTAAACATGCACAAGTAACACATAAGGCACACACACACGTATAAAAAGTACTAAAATCATCTATACCTGAGTTCGATGATTGATTTGATTAGCTTGATTATTGATTGACTAGCTTTATTGCATTGTTACTTCCTATCATTCACAGTCGGTCGTTGATTCACAGTTCGATTATCGGCCGATTAGTTTGATTATACAACACTTACTCCAAATAATATGAAAATCAAAATGAAACTAAAATGAAATTAATCTTTATTAATCTTTAATTCCAATAACAGTCAACTCTTGACTTTGACTTTGACTTTTGGGAAACACGGGGTGTTACAGTCTCCCCTCCTTTAGGGAATTTCGTCCCGAAATTAGGCTGAGAACCGTACATCGCCGTGTGATTTTACCAATTTGATGCTTCAGATCTATCTGAACAACTGCGGGTACTTGGCCTTCATGTCACTTTCGAGTTCCCAAGTGAACTCCGCGCCTCGTTTGCCTTCCCATCGTACTTTTACAATAGGAATGCGAGAGCGTCTGAGTTGCTTGGTCTGTCGGTCCATGATTTCGACAGGCTTTTCCACGAAGTGTAGCGTCTCATTGACCTGAAGATCGTCGAGTGGTATTATTGCGTCGTGGTCGGCTACGCATTTTCGAAGGTTTGAAATATGGAAAGTCGGGTGGACATTGCTGAGTTCCTCCGGTAATTCAAGTTTGTAGGCAACTTTACCGATCCTTTCCAGAATCTTAAAAGGTCCAACAAATCGAGGCGCAAGTTTCCCTCTTTTGCCGAATCGGACTACCCCCTTCCAAGGTGATACCTTTAGGAGTACGTAGTCGCCAACTGCAAATTCGCGGGGCTTGCGTCGTTTATCGGCGTACATCTTTTGTCTGTCCCGGGCCTTCACCAAGTTTTCCCTTATCTGGTGGATCTTGTCAGTCGTTTCTTGCAGAATCTCGGGCCCAGTCAATTGTGAATGACCGACCTCGTGCCATACAATAGGCGAGCGACATCTCCTACCATACAAGGCTTCGAAAGGTGCCATTTCGATGCTGGAGTGATAGCTATTATTGTACGAAAATTCGACCAACGGTAGGTGTTTGCTCCAACTACCACCAAAATCGATAACACACGCACGGAGCATGTCTTCAATAGTACGAATCGTTCTTTCAGTCTGCCCGTCGGTTTGCGGGTGGAATGCGGTACTCAAATTCAGCGTCGTACCGAGAGCTGCTTGAAAAGTTTCCCACAATCTCGATGTAAACCGAGCATCGCGATCAGAAATGATGTCTCGAGGCGTACCATGATTCTTAATGATCTCGTCGGTGTAGATTTGGGCTAGCTTGGCCACCTTATAGTCTTCTCGTATTGGCAGAAAGTGGGCTGATTTGGTTAGACGGTCGACTATAACCCAAATACTGTCGTGACCTGATGGCGTGGTCGGAAGCTTAGTTATGAAATCCATAGCTATGCTTTCCCACTTCCATACGGGTATCGGCGGTTGTTCGAGTAAGCCTGAAGGTCTTTGGTGTTCAGCCTTGACTCTTGCACAAGTTAAACATCTACCAACATATAGAGCAATATCCCTTTTCATCCCAGGCCACCAGTACTTGTAGCGAAGGTCCTGGTACATTTTGTCCGCACCGGGATGAATGGAATATCGGGATTTGTGGGCTTCGTTCATGATGATCTTTCGCAAATCTGTCCTCCTCGGAACCCAGATTCGGTCCAGATAATAGAATATCCCGTTGGCCTTGCTCACGAGCTGAGTTCCATCGTGATAGATTCGTTCTTTCTTCAACGTACGCTCGTTAAAGCAAGCGTGTTGTGCTTCGCGGATGAGAGCTTCGAGGTTATACTGAGCCTGGATGTTTCGAACACCTATCATGTAATTCTTTCTGCTGAGGGCGTCTGCAACTACATTCGCCTTGCCTGGGTGATAACGGATCTCACAGTCGTAATCGTTTAGAAGTTCTACCCATCGGCGTTGACGCATATTGAGTTCTCTCTGGTTAAAGATATGTTGTAGGCTCTTGTGATCGGTGAAGATCGTACACCTTGTACCGTACAGGTAGTGTCGCCAAATCTTTAAGGCAAAGACAACTGCGCCTAGCTCAAGGTCATGGGTTGTATAGTTCTTCTCGTGGATTTTGAGCTGTCGAGATGCGTAAGCTATAACCTTGTCTCGTTGCATGAGAACACAGCCAAGTCCAAGGTTTGAAGCATCACAATAGACAACGAAGTCATCGCTTCCGTCCGGCAGTGTAAGAACTGGTGCATGGCACAGCATGTGTTTGAGGGTTTGGAAAGCAGTCTCCTGCGCGGTTCCCCACACAAAAGGCTTGTCTTTATGAGTAAGGGAGGTAAGCGGTACAGCAATCTTTGAGAACCCTTCGATGAATCGCCGGTAGTAGCCAGCTAATCCGAGAAAAGAGCGAACTTCTGACGGATTCTTTGGCGTAACCCATCCCTTGACTGCCTCAATCTTTGCAGGATCAACGTGTATACCCCGACTATTCACAATGTGACCCAGAAATTGAACCTCCTCCAACCAGAACTCACACTTGGAGAATTTGGCGTAGAGTTGGTTTCCCTGAAGCAACTCGAGAACCAATCGCAAATGCTGCGCATGTTCGGCCCTCGATCTGGAATAGATCAGGACATCGTCGATGAATACAATGACGAAACGGTCTAAGAACGGTTTACACACGCGATTCATCAGATCCATGAAGACTGCGGGTGCGTTGGTCAAACCAAAAGGCATGACAACAAATTCGTAGTGGCCGTATCGGGTTCGAAAGGCGGTTTTGGGTATGTCTTCCTCTTGAATCCGCAACTGATGGTAGCCTGAACGTAGATCAATCTTGGAGAAACACTGAGCACCTTGTAATTGGTCAAACAGATCATCGATTCTTGGTAAGGGGTATCGGTTCTTGATGGTCAGCTTGTTTAATTCCCGGTAATCGATGCACATTCGGAACGACCCGTCCTTCTTTTTGACGAAAAGGACTGGTGCGCCCCATGGAGAAGTGCTCGGGCGAATGAAGCCTTTTTCAAGTAACTCTTGGAGTTGGTTTGAGAGTTCTCGCATCTCAGATGGAGCGAGTCGATACGGAGCTTTGGCCATTGGGTTAGCTCCTGGAATAAGGTCGATTCGAAAGTCGATATCACGACTTGGAGGTAATCCAGGAAGATCATCAGGGAACACCTGAGGAAATTCTCGGACAACGGGAACATCCTTGACTTCAACTTTCCTTTTCTTGTCCGTCTTAGCTACAACAATGTTGGCCAAGAAGGCTCGATATTCCTTGCGGAGATATTTGCGAGCTTGAAGACATGACATGAGCTTGAGATCTTTTGCAGTAGTTTCACCATAAACACGTAGAATATCACCACTAGCTAGCACAAAACGAATCATCTTATCGGAACACACAACTTCAGCATGGTTTTCACGAAGAAAGTCCATGCCTACTATGACATCGAAACTTCCGAGCTGCATTGGAATGAGATTAATCGGGAATATATGATTGTTGAGCTCGAGAGTACAATCACGGAGCACAGAATTGACAGCAATGGTTCTTCCGGTAGCGACTTCTACTTCGAAGGGTGACGAAAGATAAGAGCGCTTACGTCTAAGAAGTTTCTCAAACTCAAATGACACAAAGCAGTTATCGGCTCCAGTATCAAACAAACATGATGCATATATACCATTCACGAGGAACGTACCATTGACCACGTTGTTATCAGCTTGAGCCTGGCGTGCGTTGATGTTGAAAGTTCTGGCGTGAGCGGCTTGTTGTTGAGGCTGCTGTTGTTGTTGCTGGGGTTGTTGAGCTTCTTGTTTCACCACTCTGTTCGGGCACCGGTTTGCGAAGTGGTTAGGGTCACCACATGCAAAGCAGGCCCGAACATTGTTTGCCGGGGCCTGTGCAGCTTGAGGAGCTTGAGGAGCTTGAGGAGCAGGTAGCAGGGCTTGGTTAACAGCGGCTTGAGCTTGCGTTTGACGAGGACCATAGCGGCAATTCGCAGTGAAATGCCCGTAAACGTTGCAGTGGGCACAGTAACGGCAGGCCACACCCACCGGGTGATGATAAGAACACGTAGCACAGAGTGGGTGGGGGCCGGTGTACGCACGCTTAGCCGGCGACGCATTGATCACTGGCGCAGTGCGCTGTGGTTGTTGCTGTTGTGGCGGTACTGACTGAAGAGGAGCAGCATTGGTTGCAGCGGCGCAACTCTTGTTCTTCTTTCTTCTTCTCGAGGACTTGGAGGCTTGAGCAGTAGGGTTGTCGGTTGATGTGGCAGCAACTTGATGCAACGACTTGGATGGCTTATCCCAGACACCAGCCTTAACTCGCTTGTCGTTAATCTCGGCAGCGAGTAGGTAGGTTTCCTCGATTGATGCGGGTTTAGCGGCGAACACATAATCTGCAACACAATCCGGAAGAGCACGGATGTATTTCTTGATGGTCATCTCGGGAGTCTTGACCTGGTCTGGACAGATAATGCTCAGTTGTTTGAAACGGGCGGTGAGACCAGCGTTGTCGCCCTCCTTCTGCTTGATGGTCCAGAACTCATCCTCCAACTTTTGGCGTTCGTGGGGAGGACAGAACTCGTCCAGCATGATAGCCTTCAGTTCCTCCCACGTCAGCTCGTAGGCAGCGTCGTTCCCGCGCTTATTCCTTTCGGCTGTCCACCAGTCCAATGCCCGCGACTGGAAGACACCGGTAGCATTGAGAGTTCGAAGATGATCCGGGCATCCGCTTTGACGAAGGGTAACTTCCACAGAGTCAAACCAGTGAAATAAGCCTGTAGGGCCCTCTTCACCGGTGAACTCCTTGGGTCCACATGCCTTAAATTGCTTGAAACTGAACGGAGCTTTGCTGGGTTCAGTGAGGGTTCGGGATTCTTCCGACGACTTGCTGGTGTTTTCGTACACCTCACTGACAGCTTTCGCTACAGACCTTGAGATGAGCTTGGCGAGACGTCGGTCTCTCTTTTCCTGACGAGAAAGGTTTTGGCGAATTCTTGATGATGACGACATGGTCTGCAATAGACATCGCCATAGGACTCAACACAACGAATTCGAATCTCGCACGTCTTAGTTTACTAAAGCTTAGAATCACGTCGCATCTCACGTCACGTAACACATATAAACACATAAGCACATCATCATAGAGGCACATAAGCACAGAAGCAATTAGGACACATAAGCAATTAAGCAAGTAGAGCACTTAATTCCCTAAACACGTACGAAATTTTATCACAGAGGCTGTCAGAAAACAGAAACCTATAACCACAAGTCGAGTGTTGTTCGTTTTGCATATCGGATAGCATCACATGGTATCGTCTAACTTAGTCGTATAGCGTAGCATAGCACACTGGTTTCGTTTAGATCACATCAACAGGGGTTTGAGTCGAGATAGGATAGCAACAAAAGTCACGCAGATTGATAACAAATGGAGTAACCAACAAATCTTAAAACACATAAACAGGTAAATCATATAAAATCAACGAAGCAACACTCAGAATCGGAAAATGGATTGGCTGCGGCTACTAGACTTTGACTAACCATGGCAATTTAACTATTCACAGTTGACTTGTCGTCACTTTCGACTCTAGGGGACATGTTTCTGCCTCGATTCTTGGGCATTATGCATGCGCATTCTAGGCCATACTCGTGAGTTCAGGTCGTTGGAGTCCGTCAATTGCCTTGGCGAGATGAAATACAGTCGGAACAACTGCCAAGGTTAGGGTTTCACCCCTAGCTCAGCAATTTCTTCCTTGTTTTAAGAAAATTTAGAGGAAAGTTTTCATCAAATTACGGGTTTCAGCCCTGATTTGGTATAATTCTCCCCCGTTTGTTGATAGAAAATCGCACAGAATAATTGGCAAAATTTGTAATTTAGGCAGGAATTCGCGGGTTTTACTCCTAATCCCGTCCAAACTACAAAATTTGGCTCGGAGTTCGGATGTAATGATAGAATAGAAGGAAACAACATAAAATAAGCACATAAACTTGGTCTCTTGGTTCCTAACTATAGTCTAGGTTTCTAAGACAGCGATCCGGACTAGATCGTGTCTAACCTAATTTCCCTATAGTTATGGCTCTGATACCAATCTGTCACACCCCAACCGATGGCGGAATCATCGGGGCGCGGCACTGAGCGAAACAGATTGTTCAGAAGTTTCCACAACAACTATCATACAATTCAGTTATAAAACACGTCCCATACCGTGTCCCAAATAATAACAAGTTATCATAGAAATCAACTAAACAATATGGGAACTGTTCCGACAACTCAAATTCTTAATTATTACAGACCGAATTAAATATTGTTTTAAGACTTCTAGACGACTAACTGTAGATCTTACTGACTACAGGTGCCAGTACAAGATCTACAGATAATTATGACCCTGGAACAGGTATGTGGACACTGTCCTAAGGTCACAAGCTCCTAGAAGCTTATTATTGCCTCGCTTCCCTAGCACGCTAGTAGCTTAAACACCTGTCACATACGTTAAAATAAAAGTCAATACATATAATGTAAAGGTGAGTACACAAGTTTGATATAGCATATAAGGTTCGAAAAGTTTACGCATAACCAAGCACGTACACAAGGGCAAACGATGCATGTAAATTATCAACATGGGACCATCGATACCAATGACTTCGAGTTGACTGTCCGGGACAGTTCGCAATACATGATTACCACTGTAATCCATGCAAGTAATTGTCCTTAGCAACCCCCGTGTGAACGGGTGCTGAGTCCAAACTATAGTACTACGTTGCTAAAGCAGGTAGATAGCACTCCACGTGTAAACATAATAAACAGCAATCATTTAGTCAAGTAATACATGCAAGTAGGTTAGCGTTCCAATAGTTGTGTCGTTTGTGAATTTGATAGATTACGTATGTAACACCCAAAAGTGCTGAAAGCAAAAAGGGATCGAGTATACTCACAGTGGTTGATTGTGGATTGAGAGGAGCACTGAGAATAGGTTAGCCTGAACAGTTCGATAACAAAGCAATGAGTAATGCGGAAAAAGTGAACAGTGGAAACTGGATCGGATAGACCAATCGATCGGACAGCTGTTCGATCGAGTGGGCTGTTCGATTGGGTTAAAGTCCGTTCGAACGTCCCGTTCGATCGGCCGGCTGGCTCGATCGGCTGGTTCTTTCAAGTGGGTTGTTTCTTCCTTTGATGTGAAGGATGTGTTTGTGTATGATGGTTTGTATTACCTTTCAAGTTGGCCGATCGAACAGTCCGTTCGATCGGTTGGTCCAACCGATCGGTTAGCAGCTGAGGTTTGGCAAAGTGTCACTCGATCGGGTGGCATGCTCGATCGGGTGACATTCCAATGTTTCGAAAAGGTTAAGTGTTGAAGTATAGTATCTCATGATTCGAGCAGTAATGTTCAATCGAGTGGCGTAGTCGATCGAACAGTACCTCGTCAATACTTCACTTTTGTGAGTTGGTGGGTCTAAGTGCTAGTCGATCGGTTAGCCTAACCGATCGGCTGGCGTAGTCGTTCGACTAGCTGTTCGATCGAATAGCCTAGTCGTTCGGCCAGCTGTTCGACTTGGTTAACCTATCGGTTAACACTTGGTTATTCCCGTTTCTTGGAGTGATTTAAAGATAGTTTGACCACGAGTTGAACCACAAAACTGAAGTCCCCACTTAGCCTACTGACTCGAGCAGGAATCACCCAAGCTCGGCCAGAGGCGGTTTGGAACTTAAGTTTAACGTTTAACCCGAAATCGGTATATCTCTTGGTAGAACCCGAATCTTGAACCATGTGTTTGTTTAGATTGATTTGTAAATCGGTTCAAGCTTCGTTTTCACCTTTTTGAGTGTAAAAGAGTTGAAAGATAGATGAAAACCCATCTTCCAATCCTTTTCCACCGAGAAATGTTAAGATCTTTGGTAGATTTTAGGTTATTTATGTGGAAATCGGTTAGATCTAAGCTATTCATGGTGGAATGATGTCAAAACTTAGTGTTCTTGAAGAACACATGATGACATCACCCAAGAACACCTAGATCTTGGTGATTTCGTGGATGAAATCCAAGTTTTGAAAGATAGAAAGATGTAGAATCGATTAATGAACAAAAACGTACAAGGATTAGAGCGAAATACTTACCGGTTTGAGAGAAATCTGAGATTTAGTGAGAAGAAGAGGCTGGTCGGTCAGAGCTTTCCAAAAGTGGAAAGTTTGACAAGGACAGCCCTATTTATAGGCTTCCAAAAGAGGAAAGGGTCAGCTGATCGAACAGCATCCCTGATCGAGTGGGCTGCTCGATCGAACAGCCTGTTCGATCGGCTAGCCTGTTCGATCAGGTTGCCCTGTTCGATCGGCTTGTCCTGTTTTGAGTATTTCGCGACGATTTTTGATATTTCGACTTCGATGAACGATGATTTGAGAATGATCAAATTACTTTTAGTCTCAACTACTATATCTAACATACAAGCATCCTTACAACCATTTCGGGTTCGATTTCCATTGAGTTTGATTCACCTTGAGTCTTGATTGATTTGATTGATTCACCACACACTTTAACATAAAAGTAAACATGCACAAGTAACACATAAGGCACACACACACGTATAAAAAGTACTAAAATCATCCATACCTGAGTTCGATGATTGATTTGATTAGCTTGATTATTGATTGACTAGCTTTATTGCATTGTTACTTCCTATCATTCACAGTCGGTCGTTGATTCACAGTTCGATTATCGGCCGATTAGTTTGATTATACAACACTTACTCCAAATAATATGAAAATCAAAATGAAACTAAAATGAAATTAATCTTTATTAATCTTTAATTCCAATAACAGTCAACTCTTGACTTTGACTTTGACTTTTGGGAAACACGGGGTGTTACAGAAACCGTGAGAGCTCAGGTCAGAACTTCCGTTCAGCAGAGAGATGACGGCTCGACTTTTGGTGGGTCCCCTTTAGAGGATCTTTTGTTACAACAGCAAAGATTACCAATTTTATTGTTTAATCAGTTTGCTGAGGGCGGCGCTTATGTTTCAAAGCTTTTTACAGAAAGTATTATTCGGGGACTAGGTCAGTATTTCCATACAGCAGAAGTTCCGGAATAATACCCCAGATATCACTGAGCATAAAGACCTAGTATCTCAGAATACGGGACCTTTCAAACAAGATTTCGGGGGTTACCCATATATCCAAGAATAGTTACCCACGAATTAAGTAAGTTTGGATTAGGTTTATATCTCGTTTCAATTTACTAAATGTGCGAAAATCTACTGACACATCCGCAGTAAGATTGTTTATCACATTTTGACTTTTCAATTCTTTAGCGTGCTGTGATAGTCCACTGATGTACTATCATTTCCTCTTTTATGCAACAAAAACTCATTTTTGATTTTATCATGTTTTTGTCTTTTTCAAATTTTCTGATGTTTTTGGATTTTCTAAAAATTCTTACTCCCCCTAAAATTCAAATACATCTAAAGAAAATTGAAAACAAACTGTACAGAACATGACAACTGATATCGAAACACTTCAATTCTCCATCCGTTTGGCTTAAACAATCAGAACTCCCCCTCACAACAAACTATTTTTCCCATAATGATTTCAAAACACTTAAGTTTGTTTTAATCAGAATGGTTTTTCCGGAAAATAAGTTTCGTTGTTTTTACCTTTTGTAAAATTGGGGTTCAAGTCATCACTTTGTTTACCAATTTCCTGAATGATAATTAAATCAAGTTCAAATGAATGACCTTGATTTAACCACTTGTAAGATCTACACCAATCACAAACATACAACCACTTGTAGATATAGTAATTAAGCCTTTCAAACCTGTTTTTCAACCAATTACCATCTGTTGGTTGAATTTTCAAAGTGCCGATTCCTACTCCTCGCTTACAAACCTGGGAGTTCCGGCAAGTCCTGCAAAAATCTCACAAACAGATTTAGAAAGATGCCGATTCATGATCTGCAATACCATCTTGGGATCTCCGGCAAGTCAGTTTTTTTTATTCTTGAAAAAATATATCCACCCAAGCCTGACCTTCCTTGGGTGTAACCTCATTGTTCTCATCTTTCCTTTCAACCGACTTGTAAACCCATCCTTTGGAAGCATAAAAATCCTTAATGCTTTGGGCCTTACCACTGACCATTTTTCCAAAGATGCGTATTACATTTCCATTGAAAGTTTTTTCAACATCAATTTTCTTCTTGTCAGAATAAAACTGATTTGAAATTTCAACTTTTCCGATTTTAGATTTGTAATTTTTAGCACTTAGTGGCGGAAAATTTACATCGTCCACTTTCGGAACTTTCTTTTCAACCTTTTTCTCAACACGCGGCTCCTCTGATTTTATGGAATCAGATTCATCACCAGAACAATTACCTGAACCTTTCACAACCCATTTCTGATTTGGCACATTTTCTTTCCTTTTTGAAGCACTCTTTGAACATTCTCCTTTTTCGAAAGTCGAATTTTCAAAGCCAGTAAATTTCCGGGTTGACAGTTCAGTCTTTTCAACAACTTTTTCTTTTAATTTTCTTGAGACTTCTTGTTTTGGTCGAAATGTCTTTGGACAATCTTTTGCAACATGACCCACAACTTTACACTGAAAACAAGATCTCTTTTCAACCTTCTTCGGATCTTCTTTCTTCTTCATGTCCTCTTGCTTCTTAGCAAGGAATTCTTGATTCGTTTGATTTCTGAAAGATTTTTCTTTTTCAGCTTCTGTAGTTTTTCCTGCAACAAACATTGTTTTTGGTTTATAAACTTTTTCATTTTTATAGTTTTTCTATGGAACAAAACCAAGTCCTTTCTTTTTGTAATTACGATTATGGTTTGGTTTCTTTTGGAAACTATAACCACAATTGTAACCCATTTTCTTGTTGATTCTCTGTTGATCTCTTGAAGTGTATTGTTTAGGTTTTCCATCAAGATTGAAATCTTTTATTTCAGAAATATTAATTTCTGTTATTTTGAAAACCTTGTGAATCATTTCAAGTCTGACACTTCTTATTGGAAAACTTTCATCTGAATATAATTTGTCAGAACCTTTCAAAGTATATGCCACTTTGACTGATTCATCATTCAAATTAGATTTCGAAAGTAAAAATTCTTTATCATAAACCCGTTTGTCCTTTTTGACTGTTGGCTTTGACGCACTGGACCCAGACTTTGACTCGGTTTGGACTCTAGATTTGACTCCTCACTGTCATCTTTATCTAACACCTGATCAACCACACTTTTTATCAACTTTGACTCATGATCAGTGTCTGATGACGTATATGTGACATCAATACTTTCTGGTAAGTTATTCGACGACCCAGACTCCCATTTCAAATTGATCGCTTTATTGACTCTTTCTGAATTTGGATTTCGAGGTGAATATCCATTTTCGACCGGGGGCGGACATCTATTGTAGGATACACTCGTTTTCTTACCAGAATTCTTCAACTTTTCTTCATCTTTTGTCACGGATTTTTCTTCTTCAAATATCTTCACTTCTTCAAATGTCTTCAAATCTTTCACCACTGGATAAATCCTGTCAACAACAAAAGTAGAACATGAGTAACTGTCTAATAATTTCTTAACTTTCTCAGTTTCTATCTTTTGTGTTGCCAACTCAAGCTCGAGATCTGCACATTTCTTTATGTTATAGTTTGCCGTATCAAGCTGTCTTAGATAAGCTATCTTCAAAGTATTCATAGCTTCAGCTTGTTCACCATCAGAATCTGTATATTTGTTAATTTCTCTGTTCATTGTATCATATGATTCCTTCAACTTGTGAATATTGTGCAGCAACTCATTGTTCTGCTTAATCAGCGAATCACAGTTCATGCACTTTTCTTGGACCATGACCGGTTCAGCATCCACTTTAATCTCAAATTCAGGAACTTCTTTCACTGTTCTGCTTGAATTTAAAAATTGAGCTCTTCTCAATTTCTCAGCTTTTGCTTCTTCTTTCAATCTCTCTTCCTCTTCTGCCTCCTCTCTGTTCTTTCTTTGTCTCTCTTCAGCAACTTCCATGACTTTTCTGCATCTTTCTGCACATTTTAGATCATAAGCATTAGCAAAGAAAGCATGAGAAGTATTTTTTGCCATAAAGTCTTGATCTGTACAGAAATCATCCCAAGTAAATCCTTCAGCCAACTTCTCGTCATTTTGTTCAGCTAAACACACTTTGCATTCTATTGGAAGGTACTTTTCCCAGGTAAAATTATCATATTTTCCCTGACTAACAACACATGCTTTTTTATCAACCACATCTCTCCCATGAGCTGTTTGTGCCTGATGCTGCTGTGCTGGTTGAGTGATTTGATGATAGATGGCCTTCTTGTGATAATCATTGTTACCGAAAGGATTCTGGGCACCGGTAGCTTCACGGTTTTTGCATTCCCTTTTGAAATGCCCCTTCTCCCTGCAACGAAAACATGTAACTTTAGATTTGTCAAAACCTAAAGCTGAAACGTTTGCATCACGAAAATCATCACGGCCAGTAATTTGTTTAAACTACTCAGCGCGTCTCATCACACTCGCCATACACCATTTTATATCCATCAATTCCATTTCCTCAGCATCAATTTGATCGTAATCCTCTTTCGTGAGCATTGGATTACCGATCTTTCCTGCAACAAAACAACTATAAGATTCTAAAATCATCCCTAACAAAGACATTTGATTTTTTGCAATATCTTCAGTGTAGTCTTGATCATTTTCAAGGCTTAACACAATGTTACACTGAAATTTTCTACCATTCTTTGTTACAGAGATGTTAGGATCGAAAGATGAGAATCTTGTGCTGTTGCTTGATCCTTGAGATGTCTTCTTTTCAGGAGAGTCTTTGACACTGTAAGCAGTTTCGATCTTAGGAGAGAATTTTGTTGACTCAGTATCACTATGCTTATAGTACAAACTGATATCCTGTTCTCCATCGTAATTCTTCATCCTAGCAATCTTTCTCTGCTCCATCTCCTGAGCTTCCAAATGCTTTATGAAGTCTCCTAGTTTCATCTTTTTATATTCCACTTTGTTGGACTTCAGCATCATCAAAAATGTTCCCCATATTTCATATGGAAGCGCATCTGCAAGTTTTTCAATTAACTCATCAGTATCTTTCTTAATACCTAACTTTGTCATATTTCTCACCAAGTTACAATATCTATCAATAATTTGCTTGGTGGTTTCATTTTTCAATCCTCGAAACAAATCAAATTCCTTCTTCATAAGAGACATTTTGTTCTTTAACATATCGTCACTTCCCGTGAACTTTGTTTCCAAATCTGTCCAAATCGAATATGCAGTTCCGTCATGTTGAAGCAGTATCAAAATATCTTCTTTTATCGCTTGCTGAAGTAGACTCACCATCAGTTTTTCATCTCGATATTTCTTTTTGTCTGCAGTACTCATCTCTCTAAGTGTTAGCGGAGTACCATTCACAACATCGTCCTTTGTGGGTTTAACATATGGTTCCTCGGTGTGTTCCCACACATCAAGATGATAGGCTTCTACCCAATTTCCGAATCGTTCCGACCACACGTTGTAATCGTCAATATCCATGAGTTTCGGTGGTTTCTGAGACGTTCCGGTTTCATTTTCAATCAAAGCACTTTGAGTAATCAAGGCAGGGGTAGCAAAAGCGTTATAAAATTCAGTATCCATTGTTCAAATTTTTCACAATTTTACAATAGTTTCAAATCTTATATTTCTGTCCAAAAGAGCGAACCAACTATATGATAAATGTTTGAATAAGAGGTCCAAAACACACTGTTCTTTCGAGCGACCCAACAGATGTTCGTTCGAGCGGTTCACAAGGATTAGTTCGAGCGGTCCAACAATGTCACTAAAGGCGGTTCAAAAGCTTATTCATTCGAGCGGTTCAGGCAATTTCAATTCAAGCGGTCCAGATAAACTATACTAATGAGCGATCCAAGCTTAGAATTTCGAGCGGTCCAACTAAAAAATGATCCTTGAAGCGGTCCAAACACGTAATTTGGAGCGGTCCAGATGCTGATGTCACCTTTTGCGCGAATCCGAATGAATGAACCACCTAAAATCTTAGTTTCTACGTCGATTTTAGATCTGAAAACTTCAAGGATTTGTTAATTCATGATTCCGAGTGCACAGTGTGATTTTGAGCCGTTTTTACCGTGAAAAATTTTGAAAAAATGAAGAAAGAGTAGAAAATCAGAAGAATTACAGCTAAAATGGCAAGAACTCCTCCTCCTGTGCTCTGATACCACTTGTAGGATCGTTCGTTGACCTGTTTGAGTTGTTCAGAGAAGTTCGTATCCGAATTAAGAGGCGGAAACAAATAATTCGGTGCTATTGAAGTTGTATTCACTTTAATCTTGCTGTTATATTGAACTTGAAATCTATTACAAGGTTTGACAGCACTTCGTGGCTCAACCGGAAGAATACACCCTTTTTCTTTGTGCTAGATCGCTCCTGCTATATATAGACATGCTTGGGTCGCTCACACGACATGTCCGTATGAGCGGTCCGACATTGTGACACATAAACGATCCACCTAATGTACATATAAGCGATCCAAACAATCCTATGACACATGAGCGATCCTAAGCTAGAGACTAATAAGCGATCCATATACAACTTGCATTTCTAGGATTCCGTGTCATGTTTGATCTGCTCAGCTTCAAGACTCGATGGAAGACGTAGTCAGCAGACGTAGGTGCACTAACATATTCAACTCATTTCACTTGGTTACTCGTTTAACCTTACACTTATCTATACATATCATCTGATATTATCGTTTTTCAAATGGTTTACAAAGCAAGACAAATTACAAGGTTCATGACTGACTGTTATTAAACATTTCTTTAAACTCAAGTTATGAATCCCATTTTCACAAAACCTATGTATCTCACAGGCATTTTTTATGCTGACGTACCTACTTTCACATGTGTTTTCAGGAGCTGTTCCATAGGATGATGATCTTGACACTAGGGCGGACCTGCGCCTTAGAGACTAAAACTGAAGATAGACTTAGTTAATTATGTTATAAACTCTTTGTTTTCATGTTTAAGACAATGTACTACTCTTGTTTAATAAATAAAATGAAACTTTGATTTCCATGGTTATGAAACAATTAATTCTGTCCACAACACTGCCCGGCGTTTCCGCCGCGGTTGCACGTTACACGCGGCCGGGGTGTGACAGAAGAGTTGGTATCAGAGCCATTGGTTATAGGGAATTAGGTTATTAGTAATGCTTTGACCTAGACTATAACTTTCTAGGACCCTAACACAAGTTATCTTGTGTTTAGATTTTAAAACATGCACTTCACCTATCCTTAGGTGATAACCACAACGAGAATTTCGATTCCAAATCCGCTTTGAAAATTAATCATCTGTTCTAGGATGATTGATTACTAGGTTTTGAACCCTCTGTTATAAGGATTTGAACCCCTTTGGATTCTCAAAAATCTCGTCAAGGTTTTGGGGCTTTAATAATGTGAACACGTGCGAACTGGAAGGGTGAATGCCTGTACCCTGAGTTTTTTGTCTAAGGCTAGAGTGTTCGTACAAATCCACATAATCGGACCAGTCACTCTTACCTGGGAACTCTTGGGGTGAGTGTTCACTTATAGGCGAACATGTCTTCGCGATACATTATTTTTGACCCACTTACTTTGACTAGACATTTCGTGTCACTTATTTGCTTTGCGATGCGTAACCACCATCTTTGCTTTTGTTGATTCTGTTTCATCTCATTCTCTTCATCCAATCATCTCACTCGTTTCCTTTCATGTTTTCCTCTTTTAGAATGCCTCCTCGACGCGAACACCAGATAGCAACTGCCGAGCTGGCAGAAATAATTGCGCAGCAGATGGCTGCTCAATTCCCAAATCTCTTTGCTCAATGGAACCAGGCCAATAACAACAACAATGGTACATGCAATTTCAAGAACTTTAACTCGGCTAAACCACTCAAGTTTAGTGGTTCTGAGGGAGCAACTGGGCTTCTTCAATGGTTCGAGAGCATCGAGAATACTTTTCGCCACGTGCAGTGTCCGAATAATCGCAAGGTCGAGTTTTCTTCAAGCGTGTTTCAGAAGAGGGCTCTTACATGGTGGAATGGAGTAATGAGGGACCGTGGTGCAGATGTTGCTCTAGCTCAGACATGGGCTGAACTGAGAGCTCTTATGATGAGGAAGTTTTGTCCTCATCATGAGCAACGAGCGTTGGAGAAAGAGTTTGATGAATTGAAGCAAGATAGTGGCGAGCACAGGGCATATACTGATAGGTTTGAGGAGTTGAGTCTACTTTGCCCGACTATGGTCGCCCCACTCGACAAGGCTATCGAAAGGTACATCGACGGCCTGCCTGACTCGGTACAAGACATTATTACTGGTAGCAACCCTACCACACTCCGTCAGGCAATCGAGTTATCAGCGACACTGACTGAGTCTCAGATTCGAAAGAACAAATTACACAGGAAGGGTGACAAGGGCAAGAAACAGTCGGCTGACAAGGAAGATAGCAAGAAAGGTCAAAACAAGAATGGAAAGGAGACTGGTTCATCAAAAAGGGGAAAGAAGCGTAAGGCTTCCCAAAACTATGCTGTCACTGCCCAAGCTAACCAGGCAGCTCCCAACCAGCCTCCAGCAAAGAAGCCCTATTCAGGAAGTGCACCTTTGTGCAATCAATGCAACAGTCACCATCAGCCGCAACATCAGTGCCGTTTCTGTACAAACTGTGGGAAGTCAGGTCATCTTGCCGATGTCTGTCGGTTTGCTCAAAATCGCACAGTTCAGAACCCTGCTCAACAAGTTGCTCAGCAACAGGGTCAGGCTGCACGACCACAATACCCACCAGGTGCTTGTTATAACTGTGGGGATCTGACCCACTACAGAAATCGGTGTCCAAGGCTAGCCAACCAGAACCAGAATGCAAACCAAAATCAGGCTATGGCTCGAGGTCGAGTCTTCAACATGAATGCACAAGAAGCACAAGCAGACAACGAAGTGGTGAACGGTACGTTCTTTATTAATAATCAGCCAGCATCTGTTCTTTTTGATTCGGGTGCCGACAAGAGTTTTGTGTCATTGTCTTTTGAGCCAATGCTTCGAGTGTCTATAACGAAACTAGGTAAACCTTTGACAGTAGAGGTTGCCAGTGGTGAACCCATTGTTCTTGAATCTGTTCTACGCAACTACCAGTTGGACCTTAACGACCATATTTTTCCTATTGACCTTACGCCAATGCAACTTGGAAGCTTCGACGTTATTGTGGGTATGGATTGGTTATCTAAGCATCGCGCAGAGATAGTTTGTTCTGAGAAGATTGTTCGTGTGCCGCTGTCGACAGGCGAGATCCTACAGGTTCGTGGTGAGAAGCCTGCCGGTGGTCTCAAACTCATGTCTTGTTTTAAAGCTCGGAAGTATCTACGGAAGAAATATGTGGCTTTCTTAGCACATGTTACAGCAGATAAAGGCAAGGGTAAGACTATTTCAGATATTCCTGTCGTTCGGGATTATTCTGAAGTTTTCCCTGAAGAGTTACCTGGTCTACCTCCAGCACGCCAAGTCGAGTTCCGTATTGATCTCGTACCTGGTGCAAATCCCATAGCCAGAGCTCCATACCGTCTTGCACCGTCTGAGATGCAAGAGTTATCTAAGCAGCTTCAGGAGCTCTCTGACAAAGGTTTTATCCGTCCTAGCTTTTCACCTTGGGGTGCTCCCGTTCTTTTTGTCAAGAAGAAGGATGGATCTTTTAGGATGTGTATCGATTACCGTGAGCTTAACAAGCTTACCATCAAGAATCGATATCCCCTACCTCGCATTGATGATCTCTTTGATCAATTGCAAGGTGCTTCTTACTTTTCGAAGATTGATCTGCGATCTGGATATCATCAACTTCGAGTGCATGAGGAAGATATTCCCAAGACAGCGTTCCGTACTCGTTATGGACATTATGAGTTCACAGTCATGCCATTCGGTTTGACTAATGCTCCTGCTGTTTTCATGAACCTAATGAATAGGGTCTGCAAACCTTATTTAGATAAGTTCATCATCGTTTTCATTGATGACATCTTAATATATTCTAAGACGCGAGCTGATCATGAGCAACACCTTCGTCTTACGTTGGAACTCCTAAAGAAAGAAGAGCTTTTCGCCAAATTCTCCAAGTGTGAATTCTGGCTTAAAGAGGTTCAATTCTTAGGACACATTGTCAACGAACAAGGTATTCATGTAGATCCCTCCAAGATCAGTGCGATCAAGGATTGGGATACGCCTACTACTCCTACTGAAGTTCGTTCTTTTCTTGGTCTGGCGGGTTACTATCGCTGCTTCATTGAGAACTTCTCAAAGATTGCAGTTCCTCTAACTGCTCTAACTCAGAAGAACAAGCCATTTGATTGGGGAGTCAAACAAGAGGAAGCGTTTCTGACGTTGAAACAAAAGCTTTGCGACGCGCCTGTCCTAACATTGCCTGAGGGCAATGATGATTTCGTCGTTTATTGCGACGCATCTAAATTAGGTCTTGGTTGCGTCCTGATGCAAAGAAACAAAGTCATAGCATACGCATCAAGGCAGTTGAAGATTCATGAGAAGAACTACACCACTCATGATCTTGAGTTGGGTGCAGTTGTCTTCGCTCTTAAGATCTGGAGACACTATTTGTACGGTACAAAATGTGTGGTTTTCACGGACCACAAAAGTCTTCAGCATATCTTCAATCAGAAAGAGCTCAACATGAGGCAACGACGTTGGGTGGAGCTTCTAAACGACTATGACTGCGAGATTCGCTACCATCCTGGTAAGGCGAATGTCGTGGCCGATGCTTTGAGTCGCAAGGAACGTACTAAGCTTCATTGTGTACGTGTCCAATCTGTTATGCAAGTTCAATCCGATATCCAAGCCCGTATTTCTCAGGCTCAACAAGCTTGTGTTTCACAAGGTTTGATGGATAAGGAGTTTCTTATCACATAACTCCTGCTCTTGAACTGAAAGACAATGGATCGTATTACTTCATGGACCGTTTGTGGGTCCCAAGCCAAGATAATCTTCGTACCTTGGTTATGAATGAAGCACATAAGTCTCGTTATTCCATTCATCCTGGCTCAGATAAGATGTATAAGGATCTTCGTATTCAGTATTGGTGGCCTGGTATGAAGAAAGACATTGCCTTATATGTATCAAAATGCCTTACTTGTCTTAAGGTTAAGGCTGAACATCAGCGTCCTTCCGGATTATTGGAGCAACCGGAGATCCCAGTTTGGAAATGGGAAAACATTACTATGGATCTCATTACTAAACTCCCGCGCACAAAGAAAGGTCACGATGCCATCTGGGTAGTCGTTGATCGTCTTACCAAGTCAGCGCATTTCTTACCAATCCGTTAGGATTTTTCGGCTGACAAACTTGCTCAAATCTACGTGGATGAAATTGTAGCTCGACATGGTGTTCCTTTGAACATCATTTCTGACAGAGATGCTCGTTTCACTTCTCATTTTTGGAGAACCATGCAATCTGCCATGGGGTCCCAATTTAATCTGAGCATAGCTTATCATCCGCAAACGGATGGTCAATCTGAAAGAACAATCCAGACACTGGAGGATATGCTTAGAGCATGTGTGATCGATTTTGGTGGTAGTTGGGATTCACATCTTCCATTGATTGAATTCTCCTACAACAACAGTTATCACTCCAGCATCAACATGGCTCCTTTCGAGGCTCTCTATGGTCGAAAATGTCGTTCACCAGTCTGCTGGAATGAGATTGGCGAGGCTCAACTTACTGGACCTGCCCTCATTTTAGAGACAACAGATAAGGTAAAGAAAGTTCGTGATAACCTTCAGACAGCTAGAAGCCGTCAAAAGAGTTACGCGGACCTAAAACGCAAGCCCTTGGATTTTCAAGTCGGTGATCGTGTATTACTTAAGGTCTTACCTTGGAAAGGTGTGATCAGATTTGGAAAGAAAGGAAAACTTGCACCTAGATACGTTGGACCATTCAAGATCGTCGAAAGAATCGGTAAGGTAGCCTACAGACTTGAGTTACCTCCTGAACTTGGAAATGTTCATCCAACTTTTCACGTGTCCAATCTCAAGAGGTGTTTAGCTGATGAAAACCTCCACATACCGCTTGACGAAATTCGTGTTGATAAAACACTGAAATTTGTTGAGAAACCGGTAGAAATCATGGAACGTGAAGTCAAGTGGCTTAAACGCAAGCGCATTCCTTTGGTCAAGGTTCGCTAGGAATCTAAACGTGGACCCGAGTTTACTTGGGAACGTGAAGATCAAATGAAGGCGAAATATCCGCATCTTTTTCCACGAGTTTCCTCTAAATAAATTTCGGGACGAAATTTCCACAAGTAGGGGAGACGGTAACATTTGTGCTTGTAATCATTGTGAACAGTTTAGTTATCAATAAAACAATGTTATTTGATCCCAATGTTTGTTTGGTTGTGCTTTACATTTTTCATGTTTTGACTTTTGCTCAATTTCAAACTCTACATCGCTTTCTGGAGAATTATACGCAAACTGGTGCGTAAACGTACTCAGTTTAATGCGACAAATACTCCGGAACATCAACATATACTCAACATACCTTAAATTACCCTTACATAACTTAGAAATAAGTTTTGAAGGCTTTGGTATGGCAAAAACAAGTTAATTCGCTTACAGGGACTAAACTTGACAAACTGCGAAAGTATGCCAATTTGAACTGTAACAAACATTCCGGAACATGTCCATAAGTTAAACATACCATAAATATCCTTTACATAGCTTAGAAATAGGCTTTGAGGGGTTTGGTATGCTAAAACAAACTTTTGGATCATTCAGGGGCTAAAAGTGTCAAAATGTGCACAAGTTAAGTTCTGAATACATCCGGACATCCAAAAATTTATGTAAGCATCCTTATATTATGCCTTAGTGTATGGCATGAGAAAAATCCATTCATCGCGCAACTTGGATCGTCTTTCGCGCTTATGCGCATTCCGTCGTAATTAACCGAACATCGCGACTGTACGGCCAAACGAACCGACATCCGGGATATTTTTGAGCACATTTTAAGTTCCCTATACTTTAACTTCATTTTAGAGCTTTGAAATGGGGTTAACGGGGCTTAAACATGTCAAAAATGCATCAAATACCAAGTTTTGGAGCTGCAGGGACCAAAACTGTAAATCTGCCAAACTAAGGGCTTACGGACCGTAAGCCACAACCCATACGGTCCGTAAGGCACCCCCAGCACAGCAGATTCAGTTTTAAATGCTGTTGCCTCTTCATGTAGTGAAAGGGCAAGTTGGCCCTTGTCTCTTCCAGCCAATAAGGGGCAAGATCAGTTGTACCACAATAATTCAACAAGTGTACGGGCGAGATCGTGGCACGTTATTCAAGAAACGATCCTAACGGCTCTACTTTTCCTATAAATACCCCCCCCCCCATTCTTGAAAAAACTCACAAAAATCTGATCAAAATGCTCTAAGTTGATGCCATTGCTTCATACCTGAGCTCTTTGATCTAGATTAGCATTCGGGGACCCTTCGTAAGTGTTCTTTCGTTCTTTTATCGCTTTTCGAGTCCGAAAGTCGAACTATGTTTGACTTTCTGCATTGACCAGCTTATGGTCAACCCGAAGTTCATGGAACTTCATAACGTGAGTGTGATCACGATGGTTATAGTCCGTAGTGACTATACCTACTGATTACCACGTTATCTAGGCTCAGTGATGAGTCGTAGTTTCGGCCAAAATGTGCATTCTTGCATATTTTGTAACCAAACTACTCGTGAGCATCAAAGCCGTTTGTTTTGATGCCAAACCTGTTTTCTAATCTTAGTTAAGCATGTTCTAACATGCTTAGCTCGTCACTTTTAGTTTAGTGCTTATATAGGGTCGTAAGGTAAGCGATCTAAACCATCGCTTATACTTTCGAACCCGACCCATTTGGTCGATCATTAGGATCCGACCAAACACATTAGGTGACCATAGCTATAACCTTCCGAGGTTATGCCTTGTGGTCACGATGTTAGGCGTTCCAAACGCGTTATACGCGAACAACGCGTTAAGGTAGCATAAGCTACCTAAACGGGTCGTGATAGGTCGCAAGCACTTACGTTAGGTTTCATTTTAGTATGTAGGCTTTGTTAAACCATATTACACGAGTCTCCATACTCGTTTGGTTTACGAACCCGCATACTATCCGATCCTTCCGATTTGGTCCGGTATATTAACATAGCTACCTATTAGGTGCCGTTTGATATCCCGTGATCTTTAGCATTATCTGGTTATTATACAAGGAATTCAAAGCAATCTCAGGTGAGTACATAGAACCCCTCTTTTACCGTTTTCCAAACTGTTTTGGGGTGAAACACATGTGCCTACTTGTTACTTTCATGCTTTCCATGTTTTCATATCATATACCTGCTATGTTCGTTAGTACATTATAGTACATGATTTCATTACATTTTATGCTATGTATGCCCATTGTGTGCGTACTTAGTACATTGCTTTACAATACACTTCATGCTATGTATGCCCATTGTGTGCGTACTTAGTACATTGCTTTACAATACACTTCATGCTATGTATGCCCATTGTGTGCGTACTTAGTACATTGCTTTACAATACATTTCAAGCTATGTATGCCCATTGTGTGCGTACTTAGTACATTGTTTTACATTACATATCATGCTATGTATGCCCATTGTGTGCGTACTTAGTACAAATATTTACATCACATGCCTTCATCTTGGTACAGCATTTGGTTTGTTTAACATGGAACAATACATTCATTAACATTAGCTACGCCGTTCGTTAGTAGGTAGTGGTACCATAGGAATTGACAACTCCCGTTCCTGAAATCCTGGGTTTGATAGGATTGGAAGGAATGACCGAATTCGATATACATAACTTAGATAAACCTTTAATTTGTTTAAGGGTTTATCGCCACAGTCTCAAGGCTTGGATGCATGCATATTTCACAATACCGCATAAATGTTTATATCAGTAGAGCATGCATTGTTCCACAAAACACAACGTTGATTTAAACCATGTTTTACTTCAACACCTTGTTTTATGCATTTTACATATGGTTAAAGTTGATACATCTCACTTACCATACAAGATATATTTTGAGTACACATTACATTATCTACATTGAACATAAACATTTTGACATTGATATACATACTTGGTGGTTTACATTGAACATAGACATTTCGACATGGTTTACACAGTAACACTTGACAATTGATTTATACATGAACAATTTACATGGTGGTTGGTTTTGGGTAAATGGTTGGAGTAACGTGGCGTATGTAATATGATACAAACATGGTGGATACGCCGCTGGTACTTCCTATATATAAATGTTTGTATAATGTTATATATCGTGGCGTTACCCAAGTCATTTCAGTTTAGACACATTACATTTTACACAAATAACATACTTTTCACAAGACATTTTTGTTACAAACAACTTATCTTATTCAACTCATTTCACTTGGTTACTCGTTTAACCTTACACTTATCTATACATATCATCTGATATTATCGTTTTTCAAATGGTTTACAAAGCAAGACAAATTACAAGGTTCATGACTGACTGTTATTAAACATTTCTTTAAACTCAAGTCATGAATCCCATTTTCACAAAACCTATGTATCTCACAGGCATTTTTTATGCTGACGTACCTACTTTCACATGTGTTTTCAGGAGCTGTTCCATAGGATGATGATCTTGACACTAGGGCGGACCTGTGCCTTAGAGACTAAAACTGAAGATAGACTTAGTTAATTATTTTTTAAACTCTTTGTTTTCATGTTTAAGACAATGTACTACTCTTGTTTAATAAATAAAATGAAACTTTGATTTCCATGGTTATGAAACAATTAATTCTGTCCACAACACTGCCCGGCGTTTCCGCCACGGTTGCACGTTACACGCGGCCGGGGTGTGACAGAAGAGTTGGTATCAGAGCCATTGGTTATAGGGAATTAGGTTATTAGTAATGCTTTGACCTAGACTATAACTTTCTTGGACCCTAACACAAGTTATCTTGTGTTTAGATTTTAAAACATGCACTTCACCTATCCTTAGGTGATAACCACAACGAGAATTTCGATTCCGAATCCGCTTTGAAAATTAATCATCTGTTCTAGGATGATTGATTACTAGGTTTTGAACCCTCTGTTATAAGGATTTGAACCCTTTTGGATTCTCAAAAATCTCGTCAAGGTTTTGGGGCTTTAATAATGTGAACACGTGCGAACTGGAAGGGTGAATGCCTGTACCCTGAGTTTTCTGTCTAAGGCTAGAGTGTTCGTACAAATCCACATAATCGGACCAGTCACTCTTACCTGGGAACTCTTGGGGTGAGTGTTCACTTATAGGCGAACATGTCTCCGCGATACATTATTTTTGACCCACTTACTTTGACTAGACATTTCGTGTCACTTATTTGCTTTGCGATGCGTAACCACCATCTTTGCTTTTGTTGATTCTGTTTCATCTCATTCTCTTCATCCAATCATCTCACTCGTTTCCTTTCATGTTTTCCTCTTTTAGAATGCCTCCTCGACGCGAACACCAGATAGCAATTGCCGAGCTGGCAGAAATAATTGCGCAGCAGATGGCTGCTCAATTCCCAAATCTCTTTGCTCAATGGAACCAGGCCAATAACAACAACAATGGTACATGCAATTTCAAAAACTTTAACTCGGCTAAACCACTCACGTTTAGTGGTTCTGAGGGAGCAACTGGGCTTCTTCAATGGTTCGAGAGCATCGAGAATACTTTTCGCCACGTGCAGTGTCCGGATATCGCAAGGTTGAGTTTTCTTCAAGCGTGTTTCAGAAGAGGGCTCTTACATGGTGGAATGGAGTAATGAGGGACCGTGGTGCAGATGTTGCTCTAGCTCAGACATGGGCTGACCAAAGAGCTCTTATGATGAGGGAGTTTTGTCCTCGTCATGAGCAACGAGCGTTGGAGAAAGAGTTTGATGAATTGAAGCAAGATAGTGGCGAGCACAGGGCATATACTGATAGGTTTGAGGAGTTGAGTCTACTTTGCCCGACTATGGTCGCCCCACTCGACAAGGCTATCGAAAGGTACATCGACGGCCTGCCAGACTCGGTACAAGACATTATTACTGGTAGCAACCCTACCACACTCCGTCAGGCAATCGAGTTATCAGCGACACTGACTGAGTCGCAGATTCGAAAGAACAAATTACACAGGAAGGGTGACAAGGGCAAGAAACAGTCGGCTGACAAGGAAGATAGCAAGAAAGGTCAAAACAAGAATGGAAAGGAGACTGGTTCATCAAAAAGGGGAAAGAAGCGTAAGGCTTCCCAAAACTATGCTGTCACTGCCCAAGCTAACCAGGCAGCTCCCAACCAGCCTCCAGCAAAGAAGCCCTATTCAGGAAGTGCACCTTTGTGCAATCAATGCAACAGTCACCATCAGCCGCAACATCAGTGCCGTTTCTGTACAAACTGTGGGAAGTCAGGTCATCTTGCCGATGTCTGTCGGTTTGCTCAAAATCGCACAGTTCAGAACCCTGCTCAACAAGTTGCTCAGCAACAGGGTCAGGCTGCACGACCACAATACCCACTAGGTGCTTGTTATAACTGTGGGATCTGACCCACTACAGAAATCGGTGTCCAAGGCTAGCCAACCAGAACCAGAATGCAAACCAAAATCAGGCTCAGGCTCGAGGTCGAGTCTTCAACATGAATGCACAAGAAGCACAAGCAGACAACTATGGTCACAAAATATGCTTGGTCGGATCCTAACGATCGACCAAACGGGTAGGGTTTTAAAGTCTAAGCTGTTGTCAAGACCGCTTGACTTACGACCCTATACAAGCACTAGACTAAAAGTGACGAGTTAAACATGTTAAAACATGTTTAACTAAGATAGAAAACAAATATGATATCAAACAAAGTGTTTTGATACCCGAAAATAGCTTCATCGCAAAATACGCATAAATACGTATTTTGACCGAAACTTTGACTTGTTACTTCGACTAATCGTAGTGGTAATAAGTAGGTATAGTTACAAGGGACTATAACCATCGTGATTACGCTCACGTTGCAAAGTTCGAACGAACTTTGTGTTGACCAAATCATCGTTAAAGCAGAAAGTCAAAAGTGTTTGACTTTGACGCTTGAAAAACATAAACAAGCATGAAAGAAGCTTACAAAAGGTCCAAGCAAGGAAGAATTGATCCAAAACACTCAGGTATGAAGCCTTAGCTTCAACTTAGAGCAGATTTTGAATCAATGTGTGAGGAATGAATGATGAACAAGGTGGGTATTTATAGAAAGTCTTGACCCATTAGGATCTTTACAAGTGTTTTTGAGCAAATTTAAGCTTGATCTAACCATACACTTGTGGAACATAGTTTAGGATACCATGGGAGTTCAAAAACAAGCCCAAAGTATTGAGAAAATTGCATAAAAGACCCTGAATTTCAAGCTGCAGCTCAAAAACGGAGTTTCTGTCAATATAGGGGCACCGCGTGCCGTGACGGCAACACCCCTTTGCTGTGGCGCAACGCTACGGCCTACCTGAGCCAGAAACTTTCAAAAATTGGCAAGAATGGTCCCTGCAGCATGTTTAAGCCATTTTTGACGCGTTTAAGCCCCGTTAACCCATTTTCAAGGCTCTACAAGGATGTTAAAGAACAGGGAACTTGAAACATGCTTGAAATTATCTCGAATGTCGGTTCGTTTGGTCGTACGGTCACGTTATTCGGTTAATTACGACGAAACACGAACGGACGCGAAAAACGATCCAAATTACACGACGAATGATATTTTTGCATTCCAATCACTAAAATAAAACATTTTAATGATTACAAAAATTTTTGGATGTCCGGATATGTTCAGAACGTAAGATATGCCCGAAAATGCAAACTTATGCACTTTTTGACGCTTTTAGTCCCTATTGATCAAATAAGCGTATTTTCGCATATCGAACCCCTCAAAGCCTATTTCTAAGCTATGTAAAGGATATTTAGGGTATGTTTAGCTTCTGATTAAGTTCCAGAATGTTCGTTGCTGTATGAATCAGTAAACTTTCGCAGTTTGACGCAAATAGTCCCTGTGATCGAGTAAACTTGTTTTTGACATACCAAAGCCTTCAAAACTTATTTCTAAGTTATATAAAAGTTATTTAAGGTATGATAAGCCTATGTCACTATTCCGTATTGTTTGCCGCATTAAACTGATTACGTTTACGCATCAGTTTGCGTATAACTTTCTAGAAAGCGATTTAAAGCTTGAAATTGAACTAGAATCAAAACGTGAAATTGTCAAACGCAAATAAACAAATTTTGAGACCAAAACGCATTGTTTCTATGATAAATGATATTGTTCTACCTCATACTGTGTTTACGGAGCACAAGAGTCACACTAGAACTCTTGGTTCGCACGAATCAACAACATAATTTTCAAAAATTCTGGTATCTAGGTTCGCATGAATCAATTAAGGTCCATCCGCGTGAATCAATATTCCTACATCCGTGCGAATCAAGTGTTTGATGTTGTTTGGTTTTCAAAATTGTACAACTGTTTGTTGATTGTTTCCAGGTGATAATCAAGGATTCAAACATCATGGAAGAGGAGTTTTACAATGCTTTCACACCCGAAACAACACCCACCAAAACTAATGAACATAGACGATTATAACTAGTGGAAAGGAAATTAAGAAAAACAAAATATCATTGCTAAAGAAAGAATTTAATTTATTCAACTATCTGAAGGGTGAGAATGTCCGCCAGATGATAGAACATTTCTGTCATCTGAAAATTGAGCTTAAAAGATTCGGTATCAAGAAGGACAGAGAAGAAATCATTGACAAAATTATTGATGAATTACCGCGTGTAGATGATTGGCAGACATTTGTCATGATACTGAAAAACGATGCAAAGTTTGATGAAATCACTTTGGACACGTTAATTGAAAAGCTTGAGGGACATGGCTGGAGCTTCAAAAGCAGAATAAAATAAGCAGCTCGAACTATCAGCAAAATGTGAATCTATGTTACAGAGGAAGCATGTTATAGAAAAAGATTGGTACAACTTATAGTGTTGAAAGTTCAAAAGATTCACCAAAAGGTAGCTCTTCAAGTTATGATCCTGGTTATCATTCATCTTCAGCATCAAACAAAGCAAATCCCGATGTGATTCAATGCAACATCGCCATGTATTTGAAAAATTCTCAGAGTATGAATGCTGACTCTACGAAGCAACAGATGATCTTTTTAGCATCAATTATGGAATCGTATGAAAGTCTGGTGGCGGGTAGAATTGGAAATCCAAACATGACAAAAGAGGATTACGACCAGATAGATCCAGAAGAGACGGAGCTTATTGACATCAGATGGTGCATGGCTAGTGTCATCAGGAGGGCACATAGATTCATGGAGATTACTGGAAGGCAATGTCTTGAAGGTCCAAACATGAAACTGGGATTTGATAAATCCAAGGTTATGTGCTTTAGATGCAAACAGAAAGGACACTTCAAGAGAGAGTGCTCAAATCAAGGGGTTGATGAAAGTGTAAATCCATTTCATGACGACTATTAGAGAAAAGCAATCTACCATCACTCCAATGAACAACCGCCAAAGATGAATCAAAAATAAATCGATGAAGGTTCATCAAAGGAAAGAAAGAAAGAAAGCTTTGGTGGTAACTCAAGATGATGAGGGTTTCAATTGGAATAAATACATTCCAAAAGAAAAACATGCATTAGTTGCTGAAGTGAAATCTGATCAAGTCAGAGAGAAAACTATGAGAGAAAGACGCATTGCGGGTATCAAATTGGATGAAATGTATGCAGCTTTTGAAGAGGATAGAAAAGTAGGAAGATGGGATGGAAAGAGAAAGTGTTACACAGATCCTAACAGAAATCCGGTAGTTGATTCAAAGAGTGTAGATTTTAATGCGCTACTTGATGTTATTCCTACTGCTGAAGAACTTTATTCGAAAAAGTGTGAAGATAAAAATTATGTTCCAAACATGGAGAAGCGAATAAGAGAAGTGATGCTTGCGAGTTTGAAGAAGAAAAATGAAGAAGCTATTGAAGAGAATGTTGAGAAGATGGTTGAAAATTTGAAGAAGACGGAAGAAGATGCTATTGATGAAAGTCAAAAGAAGATTGACGAGAATCCAAAGAAGACGACAGAAGAAGCTGAAGTGCCAGATCAAACTGAGGTAAAAATTCAAACTGAATCTTCAGAGTCGTCAAACAATGATAAAATCAATGAAAAATCTGATAATAAAAATGATGAACAGTGCAGGAAATGCGTGGAAACATGCAGTGCCTGTACTAAAAAGGGTGAAAATTTAAGATCTAGGAACGTTAAATTTACTAAAATTGAAAAAGTTTTCAAAGAAAAATGTAAAGAAATGTTTGAAAATGAAAATATTTTGAAACAAAAAGAAGAAGAGCTGACATAAAAATGTCAGGTTCTTGAAAAAGAAAATGGGATTTTGAAACAAAAGTGTTCAGCAAACAGCGAAGAATGTTTACAAAAAGAAAATGTTGTTCAAGAAACGAAAAAAGAATATGATGTAATGAAAATTTCATATCATACAGTAAAAGAAGCATATGAAACTTTGAAAAGTCAAATGAAACGTATTCAAGCTAGACTTACACAATATTCTGAAATGACACAACTTCTTGAAGCCAAGTATAAAGTAAAACAACAGGTTATAAATCAATATATTGATGAAGTTGCTGAGCTTAAACGTAAAATGGCTGAAGTAGAAAAAGAAAATAATAACCTACATAGTTATCATGCTTCTTCATATATTCTTGAACGTATTTTCAACATTAAACAGATGATAATGATTCTGAAAAGAACAAAAATGGAATTTGTTTAGAATATCATCAGGTTCCACCACAGTTTGAGAAAAAATTACATTCTACGATGACGGAAAAGTGGCAAAGGCTTTCGACATGGTTGATCAATTGCCTGATAACATTGATGTTACTTACTCCAAATCTGATGATGTTGGTGATTCAGAGGTGGTAGGTAAGGTTGTTGAAAGTGTTCTAAAAGAAGATTCTACCAAAAATGATAAGTCTGAATCACAAGTTGAAGTTGAAGAAAGTTTTCATAAAAATTATTTGAAAAATTCAAAATCTGAGACAAATGCGAATGATGATCCAATAATTTTGGCATATTATATGGTTGGATCGGACAAATTATTCTCAGATATTGAAGTTCCGATTCAAAATGTGATTGCAGATAAGATTGACAAAGTTTTTAAACTGGTAGAAATCGAAAAGTCTGAAATTGACAAATTTGCCGGTAAAGCGAGCAAGAAATCTTTTTATTACAAATCAGGGTACAAAAAGATATCTTTTTCTCACATTTTGAATCAAAAATTCAATATCTGAGAACAATTTGTCTGATCCAACTACATGAGTTCGGCTTCAGGACAAGAAATCTTTTTATAAGAAATCAGGGTACAATAAGAAATCTTTTTTCTCACATTTTGAATCAAAACTTCAATATCTGAGAACAATTTGTCCGATCCAACTACATGAGTTCGGCTTCAGGATTTTGGCATGTCTTGTGGTAGTTGATGCAATGGTTATTAAATAATGTTTTGGACAAACTTTTAAAACTAACTTAAGACCAAATGTACTAACATCCATAAGGACATGTCCAAAACTTTGTGGTGGTTGTGGTTACTTTTAAACTTTAAACTTTATGTTTTAATAAAGTGATATGTCCAAAATTATTATTGCATCGTCCACTAAGATATTTATGGGTACCCACCTTCGTCACCGCCACGTTTGTATTTCCGCTGCGACGTTTTTAGGATGTGACAGTAACAACACAATCTGGGTGATTGTGGATCGATTAACTAAGTCTACACATTTCTTGCCTATAAAGGAAACCTTCAGTATGGAGCGTTTAGCTAAACTGTATGTGGATGAAATAGCCTCGTTATATAGATTCCCATTATCCATTATATCCGATAGAGATAGTCGATTTACTTCTTATTTTTGGGAAAGTTTCCAAAGAGCTATGGGAACATACTGAGTTTAAGTACAACCTATCATCCTCAAACTGATAGACAAAGTGAAAGGACAATTTAGACTTTAGAAGACACGCTAAGAGCCTCTGTGATAGACTTCGGAGGGAGTTGGGATGAACACTTGCCATTGACGGAATTCTCTTATAACAATAGTTATCATACAAGAAGTATTGCTGCTCTATTTGAATCACTCTACGGACGAAAATGCTGAACACCAATATGTTGGGCAGAAATAGGAGAAAAACAACTATTAGGTCCCGAGATTGTGCAAGAAACGACTGACAAGATAATTCAAGTCAAGCAAAGACTGAAAACGGAAAAAGATCGTCAAAAGAGCTATGCTGATTATCGACGCAAACCAATAGAGTTCCAAGTTGGAGACAAAGTGTTATTAAAACTATCTCCTTGGAAAGGAGTAGTTCGATTTGGCAAGAAAGGAAAGCTAATCCTGAGATTTGTTGGGCCATTTGATATTATTAAGAAAAGTGGACCAGTAGTAGATCAGCTAAGGTTATCAGAAGAAATGACAGGTATACATGATGTGTTTAACTTAAGGAAGTGCCTACCTGATGAATCTCTAGTAGTACCTCTTCAAGATATAGAGGTAAGTGAGAAACAGAAATTTGTTGAGAAACCCCCACAAATTGAAGACAAGAAAATCAAAACATTTAAACGTAAAAGATTGATTCTGGTCAAAGTAAAATGGGATTAAAAAATAGGACCAGAGTACACATGCGAGTTAGAATAAAAAATGAAACAAAAATACCCATACTTGTTTCAACGAATCTAGAGGACGAGATTTTAAACAAGGTGGGGATGATGTAACAACTACCAAAAGACACCATGACGAACCATAATCGAAACCCTGGACATGCACGACGAGACCCAGCACGTTAAACGAAGAATTTGAAAACAGGACACTCAGGAGCATCGCTGGGGAGACCCCCTATTCTCCCGCGACGCGTGGCAGGGTACCAAGACACCTGGCACCGTTGGGCGAAAAGCGGTAGAGCTATGCATGTGACGGAGCTGACCTAGGCCTAGCTGGCTGCTCATGCGCTACGCAGGGGAGACCCTAACCTCTACCGCGACGCGCTGGGAATCCAGGTGGAGCTATATAAGGGAAGGGATGGGACGAGTTCAGTTGCACCAAATCGATATAAATTCGATAGATCTTTCACTCATTCTGTTGTTCTAATCTAGAATCCCTGAAACTCGAAACTCTGCTCCGTGGAAAGTGTACTAAACCCTGATCACTGGTACGATGCCTTGTCTAATTGATCATAAAACCAATCAATGGATGCAAAAGTATTGCATAAATAAGGCTATACTTTGTTAACTACGTTGAGGTTTTGATCTCGTAATTATCGTTAAAGTTGGATTGGGTTTCTTACACTAATACGTGTTGCGTTGTATGTTTTACTAGGAATCCAGGCTTAATACCAGGAGGCTATAAAATCAAAACCCTAATTCTGCAAAGTGAGACATTCTCTTTTCTTCACATTATGTGTTACTTAAATGTTATCAAAACCCTAAATGTTTTGTAGTTATATTTACAGGGATTAAGTTTTTGTATTCTTAAATTACTGTAGAGATGTGGGGTTTTGTATACACTACTTGATTAGTTTTGCTATTGGACAACGAGTTAGCCAATAGTGATATGACCACAGTCACTGAAATGGGCGTGTGACAAGTACTGATTTGAGTAATTGAAAGATATAAAAAAATGTAAAAACCCTTAATGCTGTAATTATAACATTGTGTCTTTTTATACAAATGAATGATCTCGCCAATATTTTCACTGATAAAATGCTTTTAAATGCGTTTCATGTGACTTACTATGAAAGAAAGGAAAATTCTACCAAGCACCAGAAGCTTAAATTGAGTGGCTGCGTCACCAAAATAAAGAAAAGGAAATGGGTTTTGTAAAACCAGGGTTTATCCCTATAAAAACCTTTTGATGTAACGAGGGTTTTATCTAAACTGTTTAGTATATAAAACTTCGGTGTTTTATAACTCTGACATTTTTCCTAACTACGATCCTGATGAAATTTTCCGCTGTGAATTTAATAAACATCGGTACTACCGCTGTATCTGCTCACGACTCCCGCCCAGGGTAGGGTCGGGGGTTGTGACAATATATTTTTTTAAAAACAAATGGCGTATAAAAAGTTACAGACATTTAAAAAATGAGGGAAAATAGAATGTGATTTGCATGTGCATGTTTCTAGGTATGTGACTTGAATGTGCATTTTGTTTTTTTATTTTTTTTCCTCTTATACAAAATTGTTCTTCGCACTTGATCACTCCTTAAATACTTGTCCCTCAATTCTGTCTTTTTAACATTCTCATTTGTTTTATGCTTTATAGAATATTTTAAAATATTACAATGTAATACAGGTATTCTTTCGCTCAACTTATATTACAAGATCACACAAATAAGTTTATATATAGTTAAATTATCAAATCCCATGATGTTAAATATTGAATATATCTTAAATAGTATTAAAATAAATGTATAGCAAATATACAGACTTGCAACCAAAAAAAAACCTTCAATAAAAAAATATCATATGATAAATTATTTTCATAATTTTTAGACGCATTTATCATCAATTTAAGATAATATAATATAGCTTTTCCTTTCTTGATAAATTGTTTTCATAATTTTTTAGAAGCATTTATCATCAATTTAAAATATTTAATATTCTTTTTAGTTTCTTATAAGAAAAGGCCAGTGAATGACACCCCACACCACCCCACAACTTGCTCATACATTGCTTCTTCTCCTTCTGCCTCTCTTGGTTGTATAAAACTCACTCAGATTTTGAGAGAAAAACGCAACAACAAAATTAACTTTCTCTTACTCTTTATCTTTCTCTCATCCTTTCTCCATTCTTGATTTTCTAAGTACCCTTTCGAGTTTTATATTTTTACAGAGAGTCCCACAAACCAAATTCTTGATTGGTGTGTCTTTTGCAAAAAAAAATATATAAAAAAATAGTATTATTATTGGTAAAAAACAAAAAAAAGAAGATGCTTGATTGGGCTGTTGTAATTCAGGATTTTGCTTAAGGTTGTTCAAAACAATGAAGAGAAACTTCAATTGCTCTGATTCTTTGACTCATTTTCTCTCTCACCCACTTGAAGGTATTCAACATTACTAGATTGTTCTGTTTTCTGAGTAATAATTGTTTAGCCAAGAGCATTTATTCACATATTCGTACATCATGCTTTAATAGATGTACTTTCTGCATAGTATGCCAATTTCTTAACCTTTGTTAAAGGCAATGCTAGAATGGTGTTTGATGTCTTTCCTGCTCAGATTTTGAGCATTTCCCATATTTTGTTTTCTAAAAAAATCATGAACTTTACAGCTTTTAATTTTATTTTGAGGGTTTTTTTTTTTTTTTTTTTGATGGCTAGATCACCCGGTTAGGCCTTTGTCCTTTGATCACCCTGGCCACAAATATGAATCTCGCGGTTGGCATATTATTGTCAGTTTGAACCTTAACTTAAACAAAGTTGTAATCTGTCGGATTTAATGCAGATTGGTGCCTTGTTTGACCTTAAGATAGTTAAAACTAGTATTTTTAGCTGAAAATTAACAGTTCATGCTTTTCTTGATGACTCAGGTGAGATCAAGTCAGAAGATGACCGCATGTACAACACAGAAATTCAGTCAATGATGGACGGTGGTGGTGGTGGTGGCTGCGGCGTCGGTGGAGATGGAGAAGACTACGGTGGTGAAGAAACCGGGCAATATGGTGATAAAAAGAGAAGATTAAGCAACCATCAAGTGAAATCGTTGGAGAAAATCTTTGAAGTCGATAACAAACTCGACCCGGATAGGAAAGTGAAAGTTGCCCAAGAGTTGGGGCTGCAGCCGCGGCAGGTGGCGATTTGGTTCCAGAACCGCCGCGCACGATGGAAGACGAAACAGTTGGAAAGAGATTACAATCTTCTCAAGTCTAATTATGATCTTCTTAAGCATAATTACCATAAGCTTGAGCAAGAGAAAGAATCTTTAGCTAAAGAAGTAAGTATATAAAATCTATATTTACAAATAATAAAGCTAATTTTTAAAGAAAAAGGAGTTAATTACTTTTTTCGTCCATGTGGTTTGTTAAAAATCACTGTTTCAGTCCAGTCCATTAGTTTAAAAATTGCGATTTCAGTCCCTGTTGTTTCACTTTCGTAACCATTTCAATCCACCTCGTAACCATTTCAGTCCCTGTACTTTACAGAATAATGGATTGAAATTGTTACAAAAGTGAAACCACAAGGACTGAAATGGTTACGAAAGTGAAACCACAGGGACTGAAATCGTAATTTTTAAACTATTTGATTGAAATAGTGATTTTTGACAAACCACGGGGACGAGAAAACAGTAATTAACTTAATAAAAAAATAATATTTTCATATATGATAATGATGAAATCAAGGTTATGATTGCAGTTGTCAGAGCTAAAATCAAAACTTCAGGAGGAATCAACAGAAAACAATGAGGAATTTGAGTACAGAGAAAATGGTATGTTCTTGGGATCTGATCCAACCAACACAAACCATGAAGTATACAAAAGCTTAAGTTATGAAAAGACTCAAAAATTGCTGGAATTAAAAGATGGACACTCAGACAGTGATTCAAGTGGGGTTCTAAACGATGAAAACATGAATATTAGCAACGGTAATGGAAACGGAAGTCCGTCGCTAAATATGACAAGCTTTGGTCTCTCTTCACTTTGTTCGTCGTCTGCTACGACAGAGCTTGTAGATCCAACGATGTCTCAACCGCAATCAGATCCCTACTTAGCTAGTAATGCCGAGGATGAATCTTGCAATATTTTTTTGGTTGATCAAGCGCCTAACCTTTGTTGGTACTTTCGGGATCATATAAACTAATGGCTTTTATAATTCTCAGTTGAAGTACCACGATGCTTATGAAATTGAATAATTATGTAATATTTTGAAAAATTTATGAAATATATTAAAAATAGTTGAAAATACATATGCTTACAAACCCCTACCCTTCCTAAGTTGTAAGCCATATCCAAATATGTTGTGTTTTAACATTTTTAACTATAAGGACAAAACAGGGTCTCTTATATGAGTTTGCATTTGATTGTTTAGAAATGAAGTAGCACACCTATATGTAATTCAAAAGGTTATGTGATTGAAAAATGTAGTTGGATGTTAATATCTAAATCGACTAAATTCGATAAGGAGCTGATCTAAAAGCTGAAAACGGGGCAGAAAGCACCCAAATTTTAAAGGAGTGTAATGTGAGGTACATTTTATTATACGAGACTTGTGACCAATGGATGAAAAGGTCCAGGCGAGCCGAATCACATGGCAAACAACTGTAGGTGGTTTAAACCAACTGCCAGGTGGTTTAAACCAACTGCCAGTTAAAACAATTTCATTGATTTAAGCTCCAATTTTGTCAATTAATGTTTTCTCCCAATTTCATCATTTTTTGTACTTTCCATTTATAGCCCAAAACGAGAGTTTTTTTATTGAATCAATTTACGTGTCTAATTAAGTATCTGATTTCAGTATTTTTTTTTTAATTTGTAATTTCGAAAATTTTACAAAATTGCTAAATTTGGAACATCTTTGAGAGAATTTCTTTGTTTATCTTTTCTTTCTTTTGCTATACGTCAGAATTTGATTAGTGCATTTTGTTGAAAATTATTATGATGCTCGAGAATACGGAACGGCGTTGAATCAAGAGTACAGTGGGTTTTGAAGAAGAAGACGAAAAGCAATTAAATTTCCACCTTAGAGTACTTGAAACAACTTCAATAAAACAATGTTAAAGCCACATGTACAAACCAACGAAACTGAAACATGATACAAGCGATAGGATATATAAATGTATCAAATATGTATAGGGGAAACATCCACTAAAAAGTGGATTTTGTCTAAGTAGTCTAAGAAGGATTGTGATGATAACATGTGGCACACCTAATAAGTAGGAATAAGGGCATTTTGGTCTTTATAAATAGGAGTGAAAATGATATGTGGCACCCCTTTTGTTTTTTAAAAATACAAAAAAAAAAAAATCTAATACAAAAAAATCTTGTACAAAAAAATCTTGTACAAAAAATATAGCACAAAAAATATAGTACAAAAAAATATAGCACAAAAAAATATAGCACGAAAAAATTCAGGAAAAAAATATAGTACAAAAAAATCCAGCACAAAAAATTGAGAAAAAAAAATTTAAGACAAAAAAATTAAGCACAAAAAATTTAGTACAAAAATCCAGCACAAAAAAATGTTATACAACATAGAAATACAACACATTTTAGTGGTTTTTTTAGTCTTCATATTTTATATAGCAATATATTACTCAAATTAAAGATAAAAAGACGCTCGATTTTACGGTGAAATTTTTATGAAAAATAATGTCGTATAAAAAAGTTATGAACGTTTAAAAATGGGGGTGGAATATTCAAGTGCCTTGCATGTGGAGAGAGAAAGTCCATAGATAGCATTTTCCCAAGATACCCTTGCACTCCTCCTTTCTACACTTTCATCTTAACCATTGATTTTAAAAATTAATGGTTAAGATTCCTTCTCATCCTACTTAGGCAACATAAATTTTTTATTTGATCTTACCCCAATATGTATATTATATTATAATACATACTAGGGGTGTTTAGGATTCGTTTCGAATTCGAAAAATTCGAAATTCGTTTAAATTCGATTCGATTATCAAGAATTCGTTTCGATTATAAGAATTCGAATTTGAATTCGATTCAATTCGAGTCAAGTAAATCGAATACGAATTTATAATTTTAAATTCGATTCGATTCGAAATTCGAATAAAAATTATACATTTTTATTTATTATTTTTATATATAATACATATATAACTTTTATTAAGCTATACTATAAATTATTTTCAAAATTTAAAATTACCCATTACCAAACCCAGTACATGACCCATAAGTAAAACCTAAATAACAAATTTATCAATAAATAACCATAAAAATATTAACTTGTAATGTGGAGTGATTATTCCCGACTTCTCGTTTTGAATTTTAGACTTGTGGTACTTTATTTGAAACATTTTAATGTGATATCGTGCTTTATGGCTGCTTTAAAATTTATGTTTCATTGTGATAGTTGGTTACATGTTTTAAAGAATCTGAATTAAATCGAATTTATTCGAATTCGATTCGAATTCGAAATTTTAATCGAATACGAATTGGGTTTTTTATTCGAATAAGAATTCGAATCGAATTCGATAGGTTTTAATCGAATTCGAATCGAATACGAATTCAAGGAAAAATAAAAATTATTCGAGCAATTCGATTCGAATAATTCGAAAATTCGATATTCGATTCGATGAACACCCCTAATACATACGATACATAAAAACGTAATCTTACATAATTTTAGCGGCCATAACGCCATAACTTTTTAATACGTTAATATTTTTTTTAATAAATTACACCATAAAAATAAGCAATTAATTTTCTTTATTTGTATATGGTATTGCTTTAGGTTTTTTCTATTTTATAAAATAAATTAACATATTAGGTAATCATTAGTGTCTTCCCCTCGCATCGTGTGGGTACCCCTCTACAGAACATAAGATATCGTGAGAACAGATAAATAATGAATAATTCACGTTTCAATATTAGATTTTATACAATATTTATTAGTTACTCATGTATATGCTATATTACCTATACATTTGTAGGTAAACGGATAAAAATTTGAAAACATACAAAGAAATTAGTGTGATGATTTTGGTTTCAATACGAGTCGGTTTTGATATTTTCGTTTTGTTGAAAACGCTATACTGAGTACAAATGTTGTGTTGCCAGTATACCAAATGAACAATATTCGTAGTGGTACTGGTATTAATTTTTATGGTTTTCGATCGATGTAAACATGTGTTGATATTCTTTTGGACATCTCATAATTTATAAAATTAAGCACAATACCATTGTAAATAAACTTTGTTATTTTGTAAAACATATTTGTTTCCCATTAGTTATGGTATCAAATGATACTCGGCTCCAAACCATACATTATATAACATTTTTTTATTTTTTTATTTGATAATAGAGTAATCTACTAGTTTATTTATTTTCTTGTTTTGTACTTCTCTATTTCTTGATTAATAAAACTGTATAAAAGTTTAAATAATAAGATAGATATTTGGCACACCTTGGTTCCTTAAATCGACACCATCAATACGGGTCGTATAGGACAAACAACAATTCCCAAGATCAGTGACACTTTTGTCACATGCAAACCCTACCACGGTAGGATAGGCCTAGACGACACGTATTATGTACGAGGTAGTCCTATCACTTAACAGTGATAGAAAGTGATGGATGTGATATTATGTCAGCCCTATACGCATCGTATAGGCCTATACGACCCGTATTGGACTCTGAAAATGAATTCAACTTTCTCCCTATCAATTTTTGGAATTGCAATGTCTGTTCTTTGTCTTCCGGGAGAACCTAATCTTATTGAAAAACAACATTTAGTGTCTTTCTTTGAGCAATTGACCAACCACATTGGGTCAAGCACGCGAATACCTCTCCACACCCAGTTCTCTTCATTTCGTAACGAGATCACCACTTCGCATGTTTTTGGGTCATAATACCACCCTTTGAACTCTCTGTAGAAGTCTTGCTCCATCTCTTTCAATGGCATATTGTTCATATAACGCGGTCTTTTAATGTGGAGTTTAATATCTTTTTCACCTGTTATCGGGTCAATCTTCACTATTTGCTTTGGGTAGTGTGGTTTCCAGATAGGAAAACCATCTTCAGCTTGTTGTCTAATATAATCCCAAAGTCTTGATTCGTCAAATCTTACTTCTAGACCCCATAGACATTGTTGAATATTATTTGTCTTCACCAATTCCTCAATGTCCCACCATGGTAAAGTTTTCAGGTCCTTCAGAAATTTGAAGAAATTTGAAGTATTGAACCCCAAATTCTCTCTTTATCGCGTAAACTTTAAGATCCTCAAGATAACCCCAAGATAATCTGTCACCAAGTGATTGATAAGGATGACAAGTAAAGAATTTGAGTAGTCGCTTGAATTTTCTTTCATTAACTTCTGGCTTAAACCACTTCTTGCGTTCTTCTCTTAGCTCATCTCTCGACGTCGTTCTAGGAATACCTTGATCATGAATTCTTTCCTCAACTCTCACACGAAGCTCAACTTCATTGTGTGTAGAGAATAACTCGACGAACGTCGGGAAATCGTCTAAACCTTTATCGGAATAATGAAAAGGCTCTTCATTGTGGGACTCAGAATCATCTTCCACGATGACGTTGTCGAAGTTATCTGCTTCATCAACAATCTTGAATACATAATCACTTTCTTTGTTAGGATTTGTCTTCTTAAGATCATCTTCCAAATCAAATTTGAAGTTTTCATCAGAAACACCCAATTTTCCCATCATCTCTTCATGAGTATAGTCGTGGACATACTCCCCTTCCTCCATATCGCGACAGAGATAAATCACCTTTGGAGTATTAGCTGGAACTGAATTTATTGGTACAGCCTCAGTGAAAATTCCAGCTGATTCTTCATTGTGAGAAGTACCATAACCTTTCTCCCCTGAGAGTTAACTCTCTCTCTCTCTCTCTTAATTCTGTGAATCATCCAGGTAATCTTGCACCTGATGATCACCAGATCTTTTCACAATATTACCACCATGTGACAACTGTCACTTTTCCGTACATTCCGTACACTAATTGAACAGTAATCTGTGCTTTAATAACTGTGCATGATCTAGTTTACAAGGCAAATGAATTTCTGATTACTATTATATACATACAATGGCGTTTCATGTTGCAAGACTTTTATCATTACTACATGCAACACGATATAGTTCTAATAATGCACATAACAGAATTCGCACCATTATCAGAAAAACTAAAAGCACTGACGGGAGTTCAGTACATAGACAGACAGTGTTTTGAGGCCCAGTATGAGCCAGAGACTACGTACTACACTAGTACAGTGTGTAGGGAAGTAAGGACCACAAAACTGCTTTTCTAGGTGATAGATAAAGTGCCGGAAAGTGCCTAAAACCCACATAAAGTGCAGAATTCTGCATAAATTAGCAAAATTCAGCATTTTAACAAGTTTATTACATGCAAAAATATGACTAAATGGTCCTGAATGCTTTCCTAAGTGTCGGGAATTAAAAGTGTCACAAAGGGGTACATAAAGAACACTAAACGGAATAGTTTGACACTTTAACGAACTGGTATCTAACCGAACAACCGGACATTACCCGAAACACCAAAATTATATTAGAAGCATTGTTTTAATGTTTCTGAGCTAGTTATGATCCCCGAACACCCTAACACACTATATAACACATGTTACACATAAACACTAAAGAGTATACTTAACTTCTAACTAAATTCTCTAACTTATCATTAAAACCAAACCAAGACCCCCCCCCCTCCCATGGTGGATGGTCACCATGTGGCCCCACCTTGGTATTGTGTAGTCTTTTCTTGATCTTGCTTGGATTCACCTAGATTTGTTAGAGATTGTGTCTTGTACTATTGAAACACTTTAACCATTGGATTAAGATGGATGGAGGATTATAAGAATACCCATGAGGATTATAACCATCATTTGCATCACATTGCACCAACACCCTTTCTTCTCTTCTTCTTCCCCTACCTTCGGCCGTAAACCACTCCCCATACACCCACCATCATCAATCATCTTCCATACAATCCATATACTCTCAAAGGTGTAAGAAGGACTACAAACAAGCTTGGTGGTCTTGGATCTTGAAGGACCTCTCCCAATTGCTTTTATCCTCCACATTTATCATCTACAACATCTCGTGATCATCCCTAACCTTTGTGCTAGTAGTAAGGCGCTCATAACCCTTTGTTACTTCATATTTTGATGGTTAAAAGATGATACACATTGTTAATCTTGATGAACACTAAAGAACTTGATCATGAATCTTTAACATAAGCTTATAAACATATGAATACTTGTTGTTTAGTGATGATTTGCTTCTTGATGATTGATGATTTATGTTAGTGATGTTAGACACCATAAGAAACCTACTAGATTGTGATTAAACACATGATCTAGTAAGTTAAGGTGATGATCTTGTGAAAGACCAAGATCACCATGCTTATTGATTTCATGAACTTGAAAGATGAAAATGATTTTTATGAATGATGTAGTATGTAATATGTTACTAGACATAAACATGGATGATTTCAAAAATAGTTTTCCAAAGAAACCAAGTTAAATCACAAGATTTACATGAACATAGTTTTTAAAGAAAATAACCATGTTTCTAGTGGTGAAACAAGTATAAGAATAGATTGTTTACAAGAAAAATTCAAGAGAATGATTTTTGGAAAAATCATCTAGTAAGTTGTAAACACCTAAATCTTTCAAAAGTGAAGTTTATAAAGAAGTAAATATATTTTAGAAGGTAACTAAGTCTACTAAACACACTACCAAGTTACTACAAGTTTTTATGAAAGTTCAAATTCATGATTACTATGTAAGTAGCATTGTTTTGCCTCTTGGTGAGTATAGATTGATTGATTGATTGTTTGTGATGATTTTGAAAAGAAAATGATATGCTTTGATAGCATGGACACCTCCATTTTCAAAGGAAACTATGGCAAAATTTTATAAAAATATAAACACTTAGAAAAATATTTTCTAAACAATATTTACAAGTGTGTTTTAACTATGGTTTTCAATATAAACTTTGCCATAGATTTTGTTACAAAAATACAGGTATTGGAAGTTGGTTTTATAAATAAAGATGGATAAATATATTTAGAATATATATTTACATTGAAGACACATTGTGTGTGATTATTTGTATACTTTGTGTATTAGTTATATTATTTTAGGATTTAAAGTGATATAACTTAACAAAATACCAAGAATTTACAACCCAAAATAATACCAAAAATCACAAGGAATAAATATATAAGTTACACACATAATACTGCGAAACCGAACGAAAGAACGTAACTTACAAAATATTCCGGAAACTACATTTATGAGCATGTTTTTGATAAATATTATTCTGGGAACGAAGGAAATGAAAATATGATTTTTGTAAATATTACCAAGCTATATCATATTTTCGACAAGGATAAAATATATTATTTTTGGAAGTAAAAATATATTTTCTTAGAAGATTTAGAAGATATATGGTTTTTTGGGAAAAAGATATATTTTATTGAAATACATTATTTTTTGGGACAAAACAAGTTTAAATATATTTTGTAAAGTAAGACTTGAAAATATATTATTTTGGAAACTACAAATACGAGAATACGAATACACATGTATGAGATACCCCCATCCTTGGGAAGAAAATACGAAAATTAATACTTGAGAAGTATTGTCACAAAAATATAGTTTAACAATTATTCCAAAATTTAAAGTTAAAATAATTATTATTTTAACAAGGAATTATAACTTGGAATAATATTGAAGACATAAAAGAAACGTAACTCAAAAACGTAAATACTAAGGCAAGGCACGACCCATTCGTCTAATAGACCCTAGTACATTGTAGGGAGTCGTGTTTGCTGAGGAGATTTGAGTTACGAGTTTTGAAGACGCAAAACAGTGAGTTCATGCTCCCCCTTTTCTCTTATCTGTTTTTGGTTTTATAACTCTCGGGGGTGGAATACATGTTACGAATGCTTTAACGGTATGAAATGCCTATGAAATGCACTATTAGATCATGTGAGCATAGACTTACTACTGAGATGCCATTAATTCTTAATTAGGGACGAATGTTAGATCTAACGGGTACGGCCGAGCCCCACTCATGGTCCTTATGTGATCACTTGAGTGCTTCGGTGTCCCGGTCGAGGGAAATCGACATAGTCAAGGGAAATTGACATAGTCAAGGTAAATTAACATAGTCGAAGGGAAATTCGACATAGTCGAGGGAAAATCGACAAGGGTATAAGCCTACTCATTTCGAGTGCTCCCTATGTCCTCACATGCCTTAATGTCCTTGTAAAACATCTATTTGGTATGTTCATACACGCTTTTCATACCTGTTTTCAAAGGAGTCTCTCAAAGGTTTACAAGATTACAAGTACTCACACAAAACGCATGAACTCGCTCAACTTTTGTTGATGTTTTCCAAAATTACATGTATTTCAGGTGACAGGTTGGATCTTGGGCGCGGGTGTTGTTTCTAGAAGTAGACTTCAAGTTTAGATGTCATCCACTTTTGTTGGTTTGTAACCTAGTTGAAGGTTGTGTTTTAAAACTTAAATAACCGGTGTCTGTAATACTCAAATTTTATGAGTGGATGAACATCGTTTTGACCATGTAGTTGTTTATTATGATTGAATGCAATGATATTAAACCAGTCACACATCATACGCTTTCGCAAAAGTCAGCGTGTGACACATCATGATTATCATCATCATCATCATTATCACCTTCCCTGTAATTGTTGATATCACGAAGATCACGATCTTCTTCTTCATCCTCATCATCACCTTCATCGTCTTTTTTGTTTTTGTTTCGACGACGTTCAATTTCAGCAAGCCTTTGATTTTCTTCTTCACTATACTGAACAACCACTGGCTCACCAACTAACTCAAACTGAGTAATGTCAGGAACATCATTAATTTTATCTTTGCCTTTAGATGTTGCTGTTGCTATTGCTTCTGCTTCAGCTGCTAATCTTTCACGTTCAATCCTCCAAGCCTCCGCTCTTCGGATTCCTATTTGATCAAATTCAACATCAACATTTAAACCCAACTTCTCTTAAAAAACAATATACAACTTTTCAATCTGCTTTGACTTGATCTGCATATCTGCTTCAAGATCGTTCACCACCTTCTTTATAATCTCATTCTTAGCATTCAGTTTGATGTTTGAAGTAGACAGCTGTTCATTTGTAGTGAACAAGCCTTAAACTACCTCGTTCATCGCAACATTGCTTACTTCAAGACTTGCAACTTTATCATTCAGAACTTGCACTTCATTCTTTAGGACGACATTTTCAGCTTCAATATTCTTTAACTTTTCATCTAAAGCAGAATTTTCTTTTTCAAGCTTTGAAACCCTTTCTTCCACTGCTTTAGTTCTATCGTCGTCAAAGAATGGCCTGTTAGGAATTTCACCTAAGCTCACTAGATCTGTACCTAATGGAATGTGACCAAAGGCTTCATTGATTCTACTGAATGATCAGAATGCCCTTGTGTAACAGCTTTATTTGTCGTTGATCCAGGTTCTTGAACATGTTGATGTTGCTATCGTGGTGTGTGTTGAACTTCTTCAGTCTCTATTGGTACCGATTGATGAATAGGAAATCTAGGAGGAGTTAGAATCGATATTTCGATAGGCTCAACTGTAGAAGTTTCCACCCTTTCTGGTGTTGTTTGTCTTGGCTCGCCAGCGATTGTTACATTGACAGTGTTCACTATACTCTTGCAAGCTTTCTTATGCTTTGGAGAATTGATCGGTTAAGACATTCTTTTCAACCTGCCTTTTCCTTTCTTTACCTTCTCAACCTCAGAACCTGATGGTTTGTATGTTGCATCCTCTTCATCACTGTTTTTGTGCTTCTTGGATATTTTTTCTTTCTTCTTTTACCACTTAGCCTTTGGATTATATGTTGATGGTGCAATCTTTGTCATAGGAATATCGTTTTCAGTAGATTCACTATCGCTTTCTACTATTCCTTCAACTCTTTTTCCACCAACATTCACATCACCTTAAACATTTTCACCCACGTTCTCTGTTCCTCCAAACGCTCTATCTTCTATCTCTTGTGTCGTGTTAACATCAGATGGACCAGCATCACCTGTTTCAACATTTTGATCAACTTGATGAACTTCATCATCACTTGGTTCATCTACAAGTTGTGTTTATACAGGCTCCTGCTTTGGTGTCATGCGCCTCCTCCTTTTCTTTTCCACATCTTTGAGAAACCACTTTGAACACTTATTTTCAAACAGTTCCATCTTCTCATTCTAATTCCCCGAATCACTATCTTCATGCCTCCGCCTGTTTTCCAATGGAGAAACATAATTCAGTCTTTCAATGGCGGCAAACTTTCGACTTGTTGGAGGTGTATTCTTTTTATTCTTTTAAACTTGTAGTCTTTGAAGAGTTCAATTTATCATGTGCTCAAGAACCAACTCATCTTTATCATTCTTTTCTATGTTCTGTATCTTGTCGTCTAGAAGCATTTTGACAAACCTTGGATATTGTAAGAACTTTTCATCCGTTGTGTTTGCCTTCATGTGCTCAAAGATTACTTGAGAAATGTTGTATGGACGATTCAGGATCAGAGACGTGATCATGCACATGATGTAATCAACTGAAACATCATAACCACCCTTCTTGTGCCCTAAACCGTGTATCACCGAATGAACCATGAACTTATAAGGTAACAAAAGATTTTGCATGTTGTATTGAGCACCATTGACGTGTCATGTATATCTCATTCGGAACCACAAGCCTTTGCATAAACGCTCAGAAACATTCACAAGATCACTATCATTATCTTTCAAATCCAGAACTCTTCCTATGTCAGCTACATTGATCACCACCTCCAATAGCTACGTCTTCTCCATTTTCTTTAATCCATGCAGCTGAATGTATTACTTTCTCAGACTCTGGATATCTTGCACTTGACCAAAAACGCTCTATATGAGACCTGTACGCCTTGTGTTTGTTAGTGAGAGCTTTCTTTATTCTGTTGCGTTCGATAAACTCCAAGATATCTTCAAATGGTTTCATCTTTGGAAGTGTCTTGTCTAGCGTGCATCAAATATTGTGCTTGGAGTCAAAGTTAGTTGCCTTTACCTGCAAAACACATTAAAAGCTTATAAGTTTATGCATTGTTTTCGAGAAATTTTCTAACTTTGAAAATCACTAACACTTCGGACGACTGTGACTTAGGATGAATGGACATATAGTTGCGAATGGCACTTTGGGACGAAGTGGATCAAAAGACTGCTTAATAACGAATGGCCGATTCGGACGAACCGGCACTATCGTCCCAAATTGACATTTTCACAAATGAACAGTTCAAAAAATTACAACTTAAAATTTTGTTGAATTCTATAAAATTTTTGTTCCAAAACATCAAGTGAGTGCCGATTTGAAGTTCTACATGTTCAATTTTAAATTTTGTCCATCAAATCATCCTAGATCTAAATTTATAGGAACAATTTTGCATGAATCGACATAAACACCTCAAAACACCTACAAATCAATCTCATACCTTTCCCATAGTGAATGTTGTGCTAATCAACACCACTACTTTTAAAAATTTCGGCAGCAATTCGACTTGGGAATGTTTAAGGATCAGAGAGAAAGTCATTGTTTCTCTAAGTAAATAAATACGAATGTGCAAATAATAGCAAACCAGCCCTTATATAGTAACACTATGCATTTCGTACGAATGGGCTCATGGGCCTTTGACCAATTCATATGACTGGGCCCAATGCACTCTCGTCCGAGAGTTCACTTTCATGCGAATGTGACTTTCATTTTTTTCAACATTTTTCAATTTTTCAAACTTTTTCAATTTTATCAGATTTAAATATCCACTCGAAAAACCAATTCCAAATTTATGACCCTGTTACTCAATTTGTCGACCAAGTCCAAGTTAATGACCTTGGTTGAACCGATTTATGAACCATCTGAAATTTTCAATCAAGTTTATTCAAAAATTTTCAAGTTTCAAATTAATGAACTTGTTAAACTTTTCAGCTTCTCTTCATTACAAGAATCACTCCCACCCATATAGCTCGGGTTTTGTTTTGCCTTCAGATTTCGAAGATCCGCTTTCCGTCATAGTTTGTCAAAAATAAAGTAGAAATAAAATCTTTTGAATTCTACAAACTTTATGCTAAAACACACCTAAAATCTTTTTGTGGTTTTATATGTAATGAAAGAACAACAACATATTTACAGACATATTTTTGGTTGAGTTGTGTTTGAGGATCATATCAGTTTTTGACAAATCACATGCACCGTTGATCTTCATAAACTTTAAGTTTTAAACAGTTCACTTAGATTGTCAGTATACTGATCCACTTAAATCTTCACACAAACTTCAATTGATTCAAGATACGAGATTAGTGTTTTACGAACGAACTTAATCGAGTGTCCCACCTCAGAATATACTCAGGTATCAAGACTCCCTGGATTCAGTCTTACAGGTGAATATACCTAAATGATATATGTCCCTGGATTAGTGCGAGGCCTTGAGAGCTCGGGTTAGAACTTTCGTTCAGACAAAGAGATGAAGGCTCGACTTAGGTATGTTCCACTTAGGAGTCTTTTAAACATCTACACTTGATATATATCTTTCGATATTCTCAATTTTTATGCAGTGTGGGGGTTTAAGCGCAAAAGTATTATACAAGGTCTAGGCCATTTCTGACGCAAAATCAGAAGACCAAGTATAATACCCCAGATATCAATAGTATAAAGACATAATATCTCAGAATCAGGCAACCTCTCAAACAAAATTTTGGAGTACTAAGTCAATATATCCGAGAGATGTTCCCCACGAACTAAAAAGTTATTGATTTAGGTTTATATCTGTAACACCCCAAAAAACGGTTTGGTAATCAAACCACGTTAATGTTAATGAAGGGTAAAGTACCGTTAGTGGTGAAAATTTTACCCGGTAAATATTAGTATTTAAATAAATAAACCTAATATTAAATAAAAAGAGAATAAAAGATTTTGACGAAATAAAGTTCGTAAGAGGCCCGAGTTAATGGGACTTAAAATAAAACGGGTTATAATTTCCTAAACCCATTAAAATAACTAGGAATAAAAATAACCTAGTTAGAAAGAAGTATTGTAGTAATATGTTAGAAGGTTAAAAACACCTAAAATAAGAACCTAAGAATAGTTGGGGGACCAAAGGTGTTAAGTTTGAAACTAATATTATTAAAACAAAATTAAAAACACCAAACACACACTTGTGTGTGTCTAGTTCGATAAAAAACACAGGGGGCGACCAAAAATCCTCCACCAAACCCTAGTTCATGCAAATTGTCCAAATTGAAGGCCTAATTTTGTTCCAAAACGAAATCCAAGCAAAGATTAATGATCACCTTCGCAAAAGGATCACAAGGTATGCCTAATTTTGTTATTTAGTTTCATCTTGAGTTCTAGATGAACATGAGAAATTGAAAATTAGAGCCTAAATGTTTGATGTTTGGATGAGAATAGGGATGAAATCATGTCTAGGAGTAAACCCTAGTCAATACTTTGTTAAATTAGTATTCAAAGTTATGAAATCATAATCATCCCTTATTGTGTTTAATGGGTTTTGTAGAAGCATGAAGAACCCTAGAATCATGATTGTCAAACTAGTGTTAATAGAACTCTATGAAGTTAGTCTTGATATTGAAGTGTTAATTAGACACTAAATTGGAAAAAGATGTTAAATTGGTGAAATAACTAGTCATGAAACTTGATTTTCAAATATTATAAAAATCATGCTCATTAGGTGTTTGATATAATGCCTAAGAGAAAATTAAAATGTTGAAATTTCGAGTGAACCGCATATTTGGATAATATGGCAAATTAGGCGAAATAAGAAGCGATAAGGGTCCTAAACATGATGTTGATTTAGACTTAATTGTGTATATCGTGTGGTCAAAGGTAGTTAACTTTTGGAAAGTTAAACTAACCAATGACAAAGTCGAATGGTAGTTTCGACATATAAAATACGTAAGGTGGTATAGTCGTGATTATTAGTGACTAATTTAACCACCTTGTGAATGATGACGATAGTTTGACACTTAACGAGCAAGGTGCAGGCTTGGAAAGAAGCGGGTCAAATGAATCAAGAAGGAAAACTAAAGCGTAGCTTGGATACGAGGTAAGTTAAGCTTACACCCCCTCTTTATATTACAATACACTTACTTGTAAGTACTGAGTTTGAATTATGATTAAATATTTGAGATACTATGGTTCGGCACAATACAATGTAAGTCGGAATAAAGAAAAATGGTAAGAAACCATAAACTATGGTTAAAAGGGTAAAAATGGAAGACTAGTCGGGTGAAGACTAACTAATAAGAAATATTGAACATCACGTTATGGGGTGAACTGTAAGGGGTAAAAGTGGCTAATTAATAATCCGTACATGAGTTAACGGATAGATAAAAGATTTGAAAAGACAACCCTTTTGGTGTAAGTCTTAACGGGTCAAATAATTCAAGGAATGTCTTTTAAGTAATAAGAACCCAAGGTGTAAATTGGAATAGGTTTAAGGGGGCGAGATGGTATTAAAATACCATCATACATTGATAAATGGTCATTTCGACTAAATGGGTCAAATGGTGTGTTAATATCATTTGGCAATAATATAACTTACGACCGCTTGTTGAGTTTTGTGATCACAGGAAATAACATGTGTTTGCAATGCTTTAACTAGAAAATTTAAAGCAAAAAGTATATATACGGGTCGATGCTATGACCCGAGCCAGGTACGCATATTTAGAATTTTAGTAGAAGTGATATTTTGGTCAAATACTAGCGAAAGTCCTTCGTCGTAAAATGAAGGACTAACATTGACCAAAAAGCCCTTGAGGGGTAAATAGAGCAAACAACCTTTAAGAGTTGTTTAGAATTAAGCGTTTTGTTAAATTGAGTCCTTGAGATATGTATAAAAATGGAGATAGGATGCAAACTAAAAAGAAGCGTGATTAAAGCTCGAAAATGTTAAATACCCTTAACGGGTCAAAATAAGTAGATATACAAAACGAGTTGATATTTGCATAAGAACCCGTAAGTTGAACCTTAAATATTAGTAAACTGACATAATGTGATCTGCATGACATTTCAAAGATAACCAACAAGTTTGTTTGATCAAAACGCAAACGGGTCAAAAAGTGTCTAAAATTCTGTGAAGTTAGATGTCGGGTCTTTACCCCTTGAGATGGAGAATTAAACTACGGTCGCGTAGGAAAAAGAATCACGCGAATCGGGTAAGTAGAACAAAAGTTATGCACGTTTAAAGTTTGATCTTTTTAGAAAAACTGGTGCTGGGCAAAAATGCAGGTGCAGAAACAGAACTGCTGGAAAACACGTTCCCCACGACACGCGCCAGGGTGCTAAGGTGCAGGCGCGACACGCGGGAGCGCTCGCGGCCTGCGAAGGATTGAACTAAGTCTGTCGCATGGCGCGACAGACCCAATTTCGAGATTTTTATTTGTTTTGTTATCCATATGATACCCGAACTTGTTTATGCATATTATATTGTTGTCAAAACTAAGAATTGTTATGGTTTTGACCTTAGGAGATGTTTGTCTCGTCCGAATGCCGGTCAAGCAAGAATGCAAGAACCGAACACAAACATTTGAAGCTTCCGCGCGAATCAAATAATGTTTTAAACAATGTGGTCATGTAAACACTACTTAATGTTGAATGTTTTAAACTAGTTAATTTTTATGTTAGAACATCATAACCATGTAATTTTAGTTCTAATAACTAAGTATTTGAAAATTGTGCATTTTGGTTAAAAAAATCCGTGTTTTAGATTATAATCATATATAAATGAGACGGGTGTTACAATATCCCGAAATCAATCTACTAAAAGTGTAAAAACCTACTGACATATAATCAGTGAGACCGTTTATCACTTTTTAACTTTCCATTTCTTTAGCATGATGTGACTGTCTACTAATGTACTATCATTTCCTCTTTTTACACTAACTCTTTTGCCTTTTTCTATGTTTTTTACATTTTTGAATTTTTAAATATTTTTTTATTTTGTACTACATTTTCTCCCCCTAAAATTAAAAACATTTTAAAAGAAGAGAATGACAAACCGATGCAGATTACGTCTCAATGTCCTCTGCCTTGGAATCACCTTCGACAATTTCACCCCCTGATGATAAAAGCCTCATACTGTTAAGTTTCAAAAGATATTGAAATTTTGATCTATCAAACGGTCTTGTGTAAAAGTCAGCTTTTTATTCATCGGTGTGTATTTTTACAAATCGTATCAACTTCTGTCGTAGCAATCACGATTGAAGTGATGTCGAATTTCAATGTGTTTTATCTTAGAGTGATGAACAGGGTTTTTAGTTATGTTAATTGCAGCCTCATTGTCTACGAAAATAGGCGTGTTAAGAAATTGCATACCATAGTCTCTCATCTCTTGTTAGATCCAAAGTATTTATGAACAACAGCTGCTAGCCGCGACGTACTCAGCTTCGTAAGTAGAGAGAGCGACCGTAGTCTGTTTCTTACACTGCCATGTTACCAGTCTAGTTTCGAAGAACTGGCAGCCGACGGTAGTAGATTTCGCGTTCAGTTTGCAACAGCCATAATCAGAATCTGAGTATCCCGCTAGGTTGAATTCGTCGCTCTTTGGATACCACAAGCCAAGACTTGGAGTTCCTTTAAGATATCGCAGGATTCTTTTGATGATCACCATGTGAGATGCTCTCGGACTAGATTGGTAACGAGCTGCGAGGCATGTTGGATACATAATGTCTGGTCGAGAAGCTGTCAGGTACATGAGGGACCCTATCATCAACCGGTACAAAGTCTCGTCAACTTTATCCCTCGTGGGATCCGAATGAATGCCATGATTGAGCGCCAATGGTGTGGACATAGATGAAGTTCCCGTCATGCTGAATTTCTCCAACACGTCATGAACATACTTTGTTTGGTGAATGAAGATTCCTCCAAGCAACTAATCAACTTGTAAGCCTAAGAAAAACTTCATTTCGCCCATTGAGCTCATCTTAAACTTGAGTTTCATGACCCGTTTGAAATCTTTGCAAAGTGTGTCATTTATCGAACAAAAGATTATATCATCCACGTAAATTTGGACTATCAGCAATTATCCATCAGCTTCTTTAGTGAAAAGAGTTGCATCTACCTTGCCACGAGTAAAACCATTTGTCAACAAGTGCTGATACAGAGTCTCGTACCAGGCTCTCGGGGCCTAATGCAATCAGTATAAGGCTTTATCTAGCAAGTAGATCTTGTCTTTGTGAACAGGATCGGTAAAGCCCGGTGGCTGATCGACATACACCTCTTCTTTGACTTTTCCGTATAGAAATGCTGACTTGACATCGAGCTGGTAAACCTTAAACCCTTTCCCAGATGCAAAAGCAAGGAAAATGTGAATCGCCTCAAGCCTAGCAACAGGAGCATAAACCTCTGTGAAGTCGATACCCTCCTGCTGGCTAAAACCTTGAACCACTAGGCGAGCTTTGTTTCTGACTATCACACCTCTATCATCTCGTTTGCACTTGAATACCAATTTTGGTTTTATTATTCTTTGACCCTCGAGCAAATCAACTAGCTTCCAAACGCCGAGTTTCTCAAATTGATTTAGCTCCTCTTGCATCGCATTTACCCATGATTCTTCAGTAAGCACCTCTTTATACGTTTTTTGGCTCAACCTGTGAAATGAAACACTTAATTGAGAAATCAGTTTGTAAAGGAGCAATTTTAGTATAAAAACACGATAAGCCCAGATCAATTTGATGATGGGTTCGGACTCCTGATTGGAGTTCTCCAATGATATACTCCTTGGGGGTGATAAGATAGTGTCCTTGGCATCACTTCATTAGGAACTATCACGTCGTCCTCCAGATTTGAAATGTTTTGTTCCATATTTTGTTGGACTTCGTCTGCTTGACCATCAATCTGGATCTGCTCCCCCTCAGAATCAGATTTCCCTCTATGAACAAAGGACCGTTAGATTCTGAATTATCTGATTCATCAAACACCATGGCTTGAGTAGTCTCAGCGAGTTCAACTGTTTCTATCATCTGAGTTTGATCTTCTGCTTGAGTGTTACTAGGGCTAGCTTCCGCATCACGAGATCCACCTTATTATTGTGTAACTACGATAGGTCTCAGGACTTTCTCATGCGAGGATGACTGATGTTGCTGAAATAGCATTACCAGTTCTTATTCAGTTGGTTCCTCCGGAAGCTTAAACGATTTCGATAAGCCCTCATAGTCAAAGAGCCATGCATCACCAGGTTTTTGAGTAGGCATAGTGTAACGCTGGCAATCAACATGTTGTGCTTGAATTACTCTATCAAGACTCGGTAGATATACGCATTTTAGTGGACTCTCATATCCAACGAAGAAGCCTTATAATGATCTCGCACCGAATTTACCATCTGGATCAATTACAGTGCAAGGCGACCCAAAAGGTTCAAGATATTTCAAATTCGGCTTTCGGTTGTTGATCAATTCAAAGCACGTTTTGTTGTGGTTTGACAGTTAACACTCTGTTGAGGGTGTAGCATGCAGAGGCCACAACTTCACTCCAAAAACTCACAAGGAGCTTTGAATCTACTAACATTGTTCTCGCCGCCTCAATTAGCATCATGTTCTTTCTTTCGGCCACCCCGTTCTGCTGTGGTGTGTAAGAAGCGCAAATTCATGCAATACCCCTTTTTCGTTACAGAATTCTGTCATTCTGTTGTTCTTAAACTTTGTACCGTTATCACTACGAATTCTTCTGATTGGTAACTTGTACAGGTTCTCAAGCTTTCGGAACAAAATCTTCAAACTCTCAAATGCCTCATTTTTTGATTCGAGAAACATTACACATGAGAATCTCGATAAATCATCCATCACAACCAAGCAGTACGAATCTCCGGAGATGCCTTTGACATTTACTAGTCTGAAAAGATCCATATTCAACCTCTCTAGCGGCAACTTAATGGAATTCAGAATCTTCCTTGGGTGAGACTTTCTTGTTTGCTTGCCTTTTCTGCAGCTTATACATTCATCTCCCAGATGAAAATTCTTCAAGTGTACGCCCTCCACTAGATCGTTGTGAACAAGATAATTTATTTTTCTCAAATGAATATGTGCCATCTTTCGGTGCCATAGAACAGACTCTTTCTCATTCGCTTTGGAAATGAAACACTGCGCTTGATCATTTGTTATGTTTGCGACATCATGTCGAGGACATAGAGGTCGTTCTCACGCGGTGCGCGCATTAAGATCCATTCTTCGGGTATCACAAATCCAGGTTTAAGAATCAAACATTCTTTGTCGTTGAAATGCGTGGTGAGCTTAAGATCACAAATCTGTGAGATACTCGGTAGATTGTTCTCTAATTCAACGATGTAATTTACTTTTCTGAATGACACTTTTCCATTTGATAAAGTTCCTTCCCCGATTATTCGACCACCTTGATTTCCTGCAAACCCTACATGGCCTCCTTTGATAGATCTTACATAATAGAGCAAGGCTAGCATCCCGTTCATGTGCCGAGAAGCTCCACTGTCCATTATCCACTTTGACATAATTGACCTCGGGAGCCCTAGCAAATGAACAAAAACGATTACTTGAAAAGGGATACCCAAGCCTTACCGGTCTTGGGTAGAGTTGTTGCTTGTGGGTCACATGGTTGAACAAGTTTTGGAATATACTTCTTGACTTGAGTAGTCGAAGAAGTCTGTTTCTTTTTTTCAACAACAGAAACCTTTGGAACATACTTCTTGACTTGAGTAATCGAAGAAGTTTGTTTCTTTTTCACTTCAACAGAGGGTTTGCCGTGTGTTTTAGGCATCCAAGTTTGCTTGTTCAAAACATTTTTCTTAACACTATATATTGAATCTTTCTTTTCATTTTGTTTCAGTATCTCACCAGTTTGTTTTGGTTTGAAAATTTGTTTAGTTGATTGAGATTTGATTTTAGATTCATTTTGTTTCTTTAAATCTCTTTTGGAAAAAACATCAAACCCTTTATCTTTTCATCTGTTGGTTTCTGTTTGTTTGAAACAGTAGCAGGCTTAGGTGTAAGTTTGAGACATTTTCATGCAACATGCCTAATTTCATTGCATTTGAAGCAAATCCGGTTGTTTGAAACACTATCGGTGCCTTTAGCCTGTTTCTGTTTTTCCTGTCGAACAAATAATTCTTCGTTTGTTTGCCAAAAAATTTCAGATTCTTTGTCACAGCTCGAACTTGAACTCTTCACAAAGTTCGTCTTTTTCACATAAACAGGTTTTTGAAAATTTTTCTTTTGATGTTGCTTACCACTTCCCTGCCCAAACTTCCCATTGTTTTGATTTTTATTTTAAAAGCGTAGATTTCTAGGCTTGATGTAATAAGCTTTGTCTTTTTTGAAAATTCAAAAACCTCTTTGAGCTCGACAAACTTTCCAATTCTGACACATCGACTTCCACAAGTTTAAAAACTTTTTTGATTTTGTCCACGTTGACGTTCTGAATCGGAAATTCCTCATCCGAAAACTTGTCCGATCCACACATCTGATACATGTCCAGAGTAGGTTCATCATCCGAGTTGTTTTGGGATTTTGGAAAGTAGTTGTTAAAGTAACATTCTTCATCTTCTAAACTATATTTAGGAATTTTAAATTACGTGGAGTCGTTATCAGTTTCACTTTCATTTTCGAAAACATTGTTTACTACTTTATTAACCACCTCAGATTCAATTCCTTCCTCATTGGTTTTCTCTGTTTTTTTCAAAAGTAACATCAATGTTTTCTGGCACTTTGTCGTTCTCTTGAACATTAGATTGTTTCGCTTGCTCAGTTTTCCACTTGATGTTTAAAGCCTTTTCCACCCCCTAATTTCTTTTTTTAAAAATCATTATTCACAGGTGGTGGAACGTGGTTATACCCAACTCCGCTTCCATAACTAAAAACATCTTCTCCATTCTTGCCCTTACCGATGGGTTTTAGAATGATATGATCAAGGACATACCGAGCAGATGAATAACTAATCGGTTTCAAATTCACACGCTCATTTTCAATTTTTGCTTCTTCAAGTTCTAGTTTAAGATTAGCAATGTCATCAAGAAATTTATTAATACTTAATTGCTTATCTTCAACCGTTATCTTTAACATTTTATTTGTCTCATATTGATTATGAGCGCGTGTTTCAAACTCGTTAATTTTTCTTTTCAATTCATCATATGTGTCTTTCATTTTCTTGTAGTCAAAACTGAGCATGTCGTTATATTCTATAAGCTTTTTTTTTTTTATTTCAAAATCCTTTTTTGTCACCATCAAATTCACCATGTTTCAAATCCTTTTCCAAAACAACCTTTTTTTCAATCAAATCCTGGGTTTGTTTTTGTTTCTGATTAAGATCTTTTTCTAGTGAAACAATTTCTTTGCATCTTTCTTTTAAAAGATTATCAATTTTTGTGAATTCAGTGTTTTTGGATTTCAAAGTTTCTTCTTTCTCAGTACAGGTACTGCATGTTTCCATGCATTTCCTACACTGCACCTCATTTTTAAGTTCAGATTTCTTACCAACTTCAACGTATTTACCCATTAACTTATCTTTTTGTGACGACTCTTCAGAACTAGTTTGTGATTCTAACTTGATTAGTTTCGCCATCATTGCTTTATCAGCCATCTTCTTCAGATTTTTTGGCGTCATTTCTTAGTTGACGTTGATGATTTCTTCCACATACTTCGTCATTTAGTTTGGGATTGTATCCGTGCTGACTCAGACCAATATGGTTGAGGGTATTGTCGCCTTCACAAAAGGGGCATGCCACTATAACTAGGAAAATCTCTTAAAAACCCAAAGTGCGGAAATCATCAAAGGTTACATAAAAGAGGAATTGGAACCAAGTGATTCCTTCTTGTTTATTTGTTTTTCCTTTCATTTATGTTTTTATTTCTAGTTTTTCTTTTAAAACTTTCAAACCTATTATAAAAATTTGGTTATATTAGACGTTAATGATAAGCCAGTATTAAAAGCTCTTGTGTCCTTGGACGACCTCGGTATCTTACCATCACTATACTACGTCTACAATGGATACACTTGCCCTAACGTGTGTAGAGTGGTAGTATTGTATCGTGTTTTATAAATTTAAAGCTTGATATACGAGTAAAAAGTGCTTAAAATATAACAAAAATTATAACCCACGCTCGACCACGATAGTAAACAAAGTTGGTATACCACCATTTTTGAGGTCGAAGTGAGGGTTTTTGTTAAACTTTATAAACATGCTCATCTTTACTTTGTTTTGGAACATTTTCACACCAAACCAAGTCACCAACAAACTTCCATGTTGAAGGGTTTGTGTTAAGGTTTTGTTCCAAAAACTTCAGGGTTCATATGCCTTCTTTTAAGTTCTTGCAAGTCTCTACGTAATCTTCAAGTCACCAAGTGAGCAACACTACACCAAGTCTCCAACTATACAATATTGGACGCACTTGTCTAGTTATCCTCACTTGGCGACTTAGTGAATTAGATAGTTTATTTTTATTCTCTTCATATTTGTATTCATGACCATCTGAATCATCCATGTGATGATTTGTGCATTGGCGAACTCTTGAGGTTAGTGGATTACCTTACCTCTAATACATGAAAAATACATGACTATAATATACCTAATAATATACATATATAATACTTCCAAAAACCAAACCATAATATCAACCGAAACCATGGTTGAATGTTATGTGTTATGGAAATTATCTTAGTTCTAGACTCCTTATTATGGACTTCTAATGGGTGTAATGCTCATGACAAACACAAACAAAAAATAGACTCATAAACTTTCGTTTACCATATTAGGGTAAACTATGGTGACTCCATCCTTCATGACCGATGACTCGCTTTTGTGGAAATCTTCACAAACCGTGACTATACTTGACCCATTTTACGCTTTGAATCACTTTGTGTTGTAACATATATCAGTATTAAATTCCCAATCACACATACAAACAATCTTATGCAAACACTCAATCCTTAAACATGCTACTTGTTATGCTACTTGTTTATACACACTAGGACCCTATTATGCATGTTATCTATCATTAACTTTGAAAGCTTTCCTTAACATGTATAGTGTTATAAGATTAGCACTAAAGTTGGCGAGTACATAGGTTTTATCTACGTGTTGCATGCTTGAATATTCGAAAACCTGAAACATATGTGAAAATGAGAGTCAGCAATAAAGTTGGCTAGTACATAGGTTTTATTAGCCAAATAAATGGCAAAATTTTGGTGTTGCAATACTTTGACAACTACGAGAGTTGTCAATTGAAAATGAAATCTTGAAGCCAAAGAATGGCAAAGGTTTAGTATTGCAATACATTATCTTGATTGTGAAAACTTGTGACAAAGAATTTTGTATATGGCAATATGATTATTACTAGGTAATTTTTATGCCATTGAAAATTGTACTTTGTAATCACATTGAAATCGTCATAAAACTTGTGAGTGTCTTATTAGAAATCCAATCAATGGTTAATAATAACAATATTGAAATCTATCATAACTTGTGTGAGTAATACTAAAATCAAGTCAATTATTTTTGTAATAATACTTTGGATATCCTTCTAGAATCTAACATATGAAGATATGGAAGATTCTACAAGGATTTGGATACTTGAACATTGAATCAATTGAACACATAAATCCTAAAGTGATTCGGATAACGCTACAAGAGTAATATAATAAGAACATTTATATATAGGTAGTACTAGCGGCGGATCCACCATGTTCTTATGGTATTACACTCGTTTCGTTATCTAAATCACAACTAACCACATAAACATATAAATCGTCAACTTGTCAACAACTTGTAAACACGCATTAAAGTACACAATGAATCAAAACAAGGACTTCAATTGTACTTTAAACAACCAATGGGTAGCTAACTATGAAGATAGATAGATACTACAAGGATTTGGTTTGGTTAACATTCCTGGCTTGAAAATAGCATATCAAACTATGCTTTGGTTTGGAAATATCATATCAAACTATGCTTTGGTAAACATTGTTACATTGGTAGCATATCACACTATGCTTTGGTAGTATATCTAAATATACTTTGGTTTGTGATTTGGTAGTATATCAAACTATACTTTGGTTTTGGCCACAAAAATCCTAAGTCCTAATGGTGATTCGGGATAACGCCACGAAGGGTAACACAATAAGCACACTTATATAGGAAGTACCAGCGGCGTATCCACCATGTCCTTATTGTATTACTCTAGTTTCGTTATCTAAATCACCAACAAATCTCTACACATAAACAATAACCATCATCTTGTAAAGTACTTCTTAAAAATCTCACTATGAAGATAGAAAGATCTAAGTTTGTACTTCAAATATCCAATAAGAATCTAACTATGAAGATAGATAGATCCTATAAGGATTTGGATAATCGTGGTGTTTGCATAATTGGAATAATACACATAAAAGCACTTAGTAAACACATATATGCCAAACATTTGAAAATAAATTGGTTACACATATGAATCACCCCAAAACATTTGAAAAGTGTAAAAGAGGAGAACTATGTACTCATTTGGGATTGCGTATAGGTCTTGTTCAAATGATATAACAAAGCTCAAAGGATCAAGAGTTCAAGTGTTGAAGTGGTTCCTAGTGTATCGGATACTATGTTAGTATAACGGGACATAAATCGAGGAATTGGATAGAATGAGGTTTTATAAACCAAATGAGTGTTGGAACCCATATGGAATGGCTTACTAAACCTAACATTCTGATTTGGAATGAATCTTAGGTGCTTTTGACCCGTTATGACCCGTTAAGGTAGTTTACGCTACTTTAACGTGTCATTTTCGCAATTGCGCGTTCGAATGGTCAAACTAGTCCTATGATAAGTCTTATATGCCTAAACATGTTTAATAATGTTGCAATATCAGTTTAAGTGTCAAAATTTAGGTTACATATGCTTAACTTGAATTTATGCGCAAAAAGGGCATTTTGGTCATTTTCTAAAGGCATATAAACACCCTATCATACAACTAACCAATCGAAGTGACAAAAAGGTATAACCTCTGGAGGTTATTCCCTATACAACTATGGTCACAAAATGTGTTTGGTCGAATCCTAATGATCAGCCAAACGGGTCGGGTTCGAAAGTCTAAGCAGCTGTCAATACCGCTCGACTTACGATCCTAAATAAGCACTAAACTAGAAGTGACAAGTTAAACATGTTAAAGCATGTTTAACTAAGTTGAAAAACTGATTTGGTATCAAAACAAAGTGTTTTGATACCTGAAATAGTTTCGTCGTAAAATGCACATAAACGTGCATTTTGACTGAAACTTTGACTCGTCACTTCGACTAGTCAATGTGGTAATTAGTAGGTATAATCGCAAGGGATTATAGCCATCGTGATTACGATCACGTTGCAAAGTTCAATTGAACTTTGATTTGACCAATTCATGGTCAAAGCCGAAAGTCAAACACAGTTTGACTTTTACCTTGAAATAGCTAAAAAAAATAAACAAGACTAGGAAGAACACTCGCTTGTGTTTTAGGATGAAAGATGAACTAGAAAACTCAATTAGGAAGCCTCCAACAATGTGGTAGCCTCCAATTAGAGCAGGTGATGAAGAAAGAATGAATTAAGCAAGTTGGTGATTGAATGGAACATGCTATTTATAGTAATCCATGAACCACAAGATCATGCCAATTGTCTTGTGTGTTCACCAAGGAAGAACAAGATCAAAACAAGTGTCCAAGATCAGATCCTATCCTTGTTCATCACACAAAGCCCACAAGTTTGAAAAACTAGCTGAAAATACAAGGGTTGCTGATGAATTGGAAAGTTCTGAAAAACGGTCTCCCTCGCGTGGTGCGCCAGAGCACCAGGGAGCTGTTGCGTGGCGTGAGGGGAACCATTTTGTCAAAAGTTTCAGTTTTTGACAGTTTCAGTCCCTACAGCATGTTTTGATGGTTTTTGACGCATATAACCCCCGTTAACCTCAAATTCAGGTATTTTAAGGATGTTATAACATAGGGGACTTAAAATATGCTTGGAAATATTGTGAATGTCGGTTCGTTCGGTCGTACGGTCGCGTTTTGTGCTTAATTACGAAGAAAATTCGAACGGACGCGAAAACGATCCAAATTACGCAACGAAGTACATTTTTGCATTCTCGTCACTAAAATACAATATTTTAATGATTAAAATTTTTTTTGGATGTGCGTATAATGCAGGATATGCGCGATTTTGCATACTTTCGCAGTTTTGACGCTTTTAGTCCCTGTGATCAAAGAAGCATATTTTCACATACCGAACCCTCCAAAACTTATTTCTAAGTTATGTTAAGGGTATTTAGGGTATGTTTAGCTTATGTCATTGTTCCGGAGTGTACGTCTCTACGAGAATTGGTAGACTTTCGTAGTTTGTCGGAAATAGTCCTTGTACTTGTATAAACATGTTTTCGTCATCCCTAACCCTTCAAAACTTATTACTAAGTTATGTAAAGGGTATTTAGGGTATATGTAGCTTATGTCCTTGTCCTGGTGTGTACGTCGTGTTAAACAGATTGTGTTCAAGCATCGATTATCAAATTTCTTTCAAAATAAAAGTTTTTGAAAGCCCGAAATTTTGCACAAGGGTTACAGTCTCCCCTACTTTAGGAAATTTCGTCCCGAAATTTATTCGAAGTAGACCGTAGAGTGTAATTGAAATACCTGAAAGATAAGCAAATTGCTAGATCCCAATGATGCGGAGCATCGTTTGGTGTTGGAAATTTTGGGGGATTCAAAAATGTGATTTGGGGTATTCAAAGTATCTCAAGGTAGGGTTCATTTAAGAACCACTCTTATTGCGAGAACCATGAGAACTATTGTGAACAAAAAAAAAAAAACCTAAAAATACCTAAAAACACACAAATTTTTTTTAATATTTAAAAAAAATGCTATATGGATGCACATGTGCATATGTAACAATTATGGGTGCACGTGTGCATATGTATCATTTCTTTGATAAATTCTGTAATATATTACCAGTATTAGACAATTACACTTTCATGTACATTACCATCCATAATACACTACTTGTTACATTAGCAATATATAAAATGCACATGTGCATCTATATGTATTAACATGATATAACGTGTTTTGGTACAAAAATTTTGTGATTTTGAATGATGAAGTAGGGCAATATATATGTTTTTGGTTATTTATATCTAGTGGTTGATGGTTTGGTTATATTTGTCACTTTATGATGTAATATATTGTTTGATATTGTATGAAGAGTGTTGATGCACATGTGCATAAAGTGAAAAATATAATACATATTGGTAATGGTAGTGTATTATGGATAGTAGGAGGTAATGGTAGTGTATTATGGATAGTAGGAGGTAATATTAGTGTATTATGAATGATATGATAGATGCAAAAAAAGTGTATTCAAAGTAGTGTACCAAAAACACGCTATATCATATTCATACATATAGATACACATGTGCATTTATAATATTGGTAGTGTAAAAAGTAGTGTATTACATATACTAGTGTAAATGAAAGTGCATTGTCTAATACTGGTAATGTATTACGGTAATGTATTACGGAATTTGTCAAAAAATTGTGTGTCTTTTAGGTATTTTTTAATGTGTTCACATTAGTTCTTATGGTTCTCGCATTAAAGGGTGGTTCCTAACCAATCCTTATCCTATGTATATATATATATATATATATATATATATATATATATATATATATATATATATATAGGGTAGGGTTCATGCGACAACCATCTTTATTGCAAGAACCGTCAGAACCAATGTGAACACAAAAAAAATACCTAAAAAATCCAAAAAACACACAATTTTTTTTAAATGTTTTTCTAAAAAATTGCCATATTTTGTTACCAAAATAAACTTTTTTTTTTCGAGTAACAGTTATGGATGCACATGTGCATATGTATTATTTCTTGGACAAATTCCGTAATATACTACCAGTAGTAGAAAAATGCACTTTGATTTACATTACCATCCGCAATACACTACTTTTGACATTACCAATATTAAGAATGCACATGTGCATCATTATGTATAACCATGATATAACGTGTTTTGGTACAAAAAGTTTGTTATTTTAAATGATGAAGTAGGCCCATAAACATGTGTTTTGGTTAGTTATATCTAGTGGTTGATGGTTTGATTATATTTGTCACTTTATGATGTAATATGTTGTTTGGATGGTATAAAGGGTCTTGATGTACATGTATTAAAGTGAAACATTGGTAATGGTATTGTATTATGGATGGTAGGAGGCAATGTTATTGTATTACGGTTGGTAGGATGTAATGGTAGTGTATTGTGGATGGTATGATAGATGAAAGGGAAAGTGTATTCAGAATGGTGCACGTTATAACATGTTTATACATATAGATGCGCATGTGCATTTATAGTGTTGTTAATGTTATAACAAGTTCATACATATAGATATAGATGCACATATGCATTTCTAAAATTGTTAATGTAAAAAGTAGTGTATTATGAATGGTAATGTAAATGAAAGTGCAATTGTCGAATATTAGTAATGTATTACGAAATTTGTCAAAGAAATGATACATATGCACATATGCATGGATAATTGTTACTCGAATTTTTTTTTTGGTTTATTTTTTTTTTATGAAATATAGCGATTTTTCTTTAAAGAATAGTAAAAAAATAATTTTTTGAGTGTGTTTTTACTTTTTAGGTATATTTTGGTTGTGTGCACACTTGGTTCTCGCAATAAAGAGTGGTTCCTAATTGATCCTTCTCTTATATATATATATATATATATATATATATATATATATATATATATATATATATATATATAGGGGATGGTTCAAATGAAACCACTTTTAACGTGAAAACTCGAAAACTAACTAAAAAAGCCTAAAAAACACACAATTTTTTTTTCAATTTTTTTTATTAAAAGTCGCTAGTTTTTGTATATAAAAAAACATGTTTTCAAAAAAAAAAATTGTAGTGCACATGTGTACTATTACAATGCATTACAAATTTTTTTTTTGAAAAATGTTTTTTTATATATACCTAAAATAGCGAAAATTGGTATGCAAAAAAAAATTGTATGTTTTTTAGGCTTTTTTAGTTACTTTTCGAGTTTTCGCGTAAATAGTGGTTTTGATTTGTACCTTCCCCTATATATATATGTATGTATATATATATATATAGGGGAAGTTTCATTGATGAACACTAAAAAAGTGGGGAACAGCGGGGAACAGCGGGGAACCGACTCAAACGAACTCCGATTGGACTCATTCCAGCGGCGTTGGAACCGGCTTGCCTAACCCTAACTAAGATCTCTTAACCCTAAACCCTAAATCCTAACTCCTAAACTCTAAACCCTAAAGCTAAAAAATATGGCTAAAACATAAGCTAAACCATAAAATCTAAACTATAAACCCTAAAAGCTAAACCCTATAGGCTAAACCTAAAGCTAAATCCTAAATCCTAAACCCTAAAGCTAAACCCTAAAAGCCAAACCCTAAAGCTAAACCCTAAAAGCCAAACCTTAATATATTTAGGGTTTAGGGTTAAGAGATCCTAGTTAGGGTTCGACGAGCCGGTTCCAACGCCGCTGGAATGAGTCCAATCGGAGTTCATTTGAGTCAGTTCCCCGCTGTTCCCCACTTTTTTAGCGTTCCGCAATGAACCTCACACTATATATATATATGTATATATATATATATATATATATATATATATATATATATATATATATATATATATATATATATAGGGAGCCGCTAAAATAAAAACCACCCCCAGTTGTAAGAACCATGAGAGCCACTCTCCACCAATCAGTTTACGACATATATACACTATTATATTAAAACCTAAAGGTTATTTTAGTAAATTACTCAAAATGTCCAATCATCTCTCTCTTTTATCTCTTTAAAGTCTGTCTCTTCAGACTTTATCACTTTCACACACCCCCCAAAATTAAAAACCCCTTAATCTCATCTTTCCCTCTCTCATACTCGATTATCACCATCATCTTCAAAAAAATCAGATCTGAAACATGATGCCAAACAGGGGGCGCCGGAGTTTATGACTGGTTGTGTTGGTGTGGGGCGGAGGTGGGGGGCGCCAGTGTTGGTGGTGGTGGCCAGAGTTTTTGTGAATGGTGTGATGAAATCGACGATGGTGGGGAGGTGGTTGGTGGGGAAGACGGTGGCGGAAGACGGTGGCGGGAGGTGGGAAGTCGTCGGTGTTTCAGGAATTTCATCCGATGGTCCTGCCGGCTGCCGTCTCCACCGTCACGGATCCCGGGTTCCGTGAATCATTTGACGCAAGTCACTTGCCGGCGGGTAGGGTTTCGTTCCCGGTGGTTGTACCAACCGACGCCATCAGGTAGTTTCTGTTTTTTTTTCATGTTTTCTTTGTGGTTGTTAATGGCGATGATGATATGGAAACCCACACATGAGCCTTGTTCTTTAGTTTGAAATCGGAAATTATTGGTTGTGTTTTCATAAACTGAATTGCTTTTTTTGGATCTTGGATTGATATGTGTTTTTGATATTGGGTTGAGCTGGCAGTGAATGATGCATTTGTATTCCTTTGATTTTGTGGGTTTTGATCTATTTTGGATGGGGCGGCGATGATGCAAAAAAAACCCGTAGATTTTGATGACGATGGCGAGGCAAGGATGGTGGAGGGTAGGTTTTTGAACCTGCAACCCCACTTTGCAGCCTTTTGATTATCGGGAAATCTGAGCCAAACCCGTTTTTTTCGAGTTACACATTGTTTTGATGTTGTTGGTTTTTTTATATTTTTTCCCTAGTCGATGATGATAACAATCTATCTGAGACACCTACCGAGTTTGCGATTTCTGGGTGCGTTCATTTTTGCATAAAAAAGTTTTTGTAAAAAAAAAAGTTAAACCGTAAGCTTTTTAAGGTCAAACGTAAACTTTTTAACGTAAAACATAAAAAGTTTGACGTAAAAAGTAAAAATTTTAACGTAAAACGTAAAAACGTAAAACTTAAAAATGTAAAACGTAAAAAGTTTAACATAAAACGTAAAAAGATTAACGTAAAACGTAAAAAGTTTAACATAAAACGTAAAAAGTTTAACGTAAAACGTAAAAACGTATAACGTAAAAACGTAAAACGTAAAACGTAAAACGTAAAAACGTATAACGTAAAAACGTAAAACGTAAAAACGTAAAACGTAAAAACGTAAAAACGTAAAAACGTAAAACGTAAAAACATAAAACGTAAAAAGTGTAACGTAAAAACGTAAAATCGTAAAACGTAAAAAGGTTAACGTAAAAACGTAAAACGTAAAAAGTAACACGTAAAAACTTTAACGTAAAACGCCACGTTAAAACGGGACGTAAACAAGGGGCGTGAATGTGGCGAAAATAAACTCCGCGAAACAAAAACGGGACGTGAAAAACACTGCCTTAAAACGGGACGTAAAAAACGATGCGTTAAAATGGGACGTAAAAAACGGCGCGTTAAAAAATGACGCTTTGAAAAAGCCGAGCGTAAAAACGGCGCGCAAAAATAATTGTCTTTATTAAGAAAATTTGAATTCAAAAATATTTTTAATAAAAAAGATCTTTTTAAAAAATAAAAAGTAATATAATAAAACAAAAAAGTAATAAAAAAAATAATAAAGACAAAAAAGAGTAATTTTACTAAACTACTCTTTTGGATTAAAATATTAAAGATATAATAAGAAAAAAATGTATTTAATATTAATTTTAGTTACTTTTAATCTCATCCATCCATCTACTTGATCTAGTGGTTAGGAACTGGTTCTCGCGGTTCTTACAACTGGAGCTGGTTTTCATTTTAACGGTCCCCTATATATATATATATATACACACACACACATACATAAATATAGGGGGTCGCTAAAATGAAAACCACCCCCAGTTAAGAGAAGCACGAGAACGACTTTCCAATCATTGATCTTTGTAGATGGATGGATGAGATTAAAAGTTATAAAAACAATATTAAATTCTTTTTGTGTTATTATGTTTTTAATATTTTAATGTCAAAATGACAGTTTAGTAAATATGCTTGTTTTGTCTTATTATATATATTGTTTTTTGTTAGTTTTTTGTCTTATTAAATTAATTGTTTTTTATTAAAATCAGATTTTTTAATTAAAAACCATTTTAAAATCTGATTTTATTTTACAGGAAACAACTTTTTGTCAGGATTTAAAATAAAAAGGTTTTTACGAGCCAGTTTTTACGCCCCGTTTTTTTACGCGCCGTTTTTTACGCCGCGTTTTTACACGCCATTTTTACGCCCCGTTGACGTGCTGTCGTAGTACACGCAAATTTAATCCAAATTACAACTAGTAGATAGCAGTAAATGGGTATCGAACACAGGGGGTTTGTGGAAAATGTGTTGATTCTATAGTCTTGCAAATTAACTACAATTAATCTAATATGCAGAAATTAAAGATCAATGATTTGGATTGTTTGTCTTAAAAACTAAGTTATCAACTACGTACTAATCAAGATTGGATTTTTAATTCAGATTATGAGAACAATGATCATCTTAGGGTTCGGTTTCTTTTAACACTTGTGCGAAATTCCAACTAGAAAGAGTTACATAGACATAACTCGTGTATAAACAATTGTTGTGATAAAGGGGAACAAAGTACTCGGATTATATGAATGCGAAGTTGTTTCCCGATGATCAATCAATCAATATCCAACCCTAACCCTTCCCGTGATATCTCGATTGTCAACGACACCAAGAACGTACGATTTAGACTAGAATTGCAATACCAATTAACTAGCTACAATCAAATATTCATACACCATGATAATCAAAGCAAACACACAAAGTTATCATTCTAGAAATAAAGGAAAATCACACAAGAATTGTAGAGAAACATTCACCTAAGATGATCACCACAAATTTAGCCGGACTCGGTTGATCATCATAACATCAAAATTCAAGTTCATATGCATCAAAAACTAAAACCGAATGTTTTTAATTGTTCCCGAAATGATATCCAAGCTAAAATTTGCCCCCAAGGTGCAGAGTAAACGTTCCAATCATGAATAATGTGAAAAGGCACATGAAAATGGTTATAAATGAGGCAGTTACACTTTTCCTCGTCACCTCTACCGTAACTTATGGTAGCTACCGTAAGTTACGGTAGACTCCAAACTGCTACGGTGGTTCTTTACTGTGGTACGGTAGAAACAGGGGATTTTTAGGGCTACCGTAACTTACGGTAGCCACCATAAGTTACGGTGGACCCCTGAATCTTCTGTTTTGTTTCTTCTTTCCTTCCATACTTGACCCATTCCACTACAGTCCATCCAAAGCAGCAATTTGTCCATTTTAAGCTCCAAAGTGTACCTGAAACATAAGCAACTGTAGTCATCTAATTCAAGATAATTACGCGATCAAGTGAGGGATAAACTCGTCTTTTAACATCATTAAGGGTTGTCCTATGGACCACCTGTCACATCCCCACACTTAACCGTTGCTTGTCCCAAGTAACTCATCAAAACCATTTTCAATACAAGCGATCAATATAAATCAAGCATAAACATGTTGTCCTTTTACTAACCCGTTCTTAACACCCAAAATAACATACCCCTCACTATATCTCTCCTCTCGGCAACAAGTAAGCACTAGCAACTATGAGCTAGTCACACAAAAGCAAACGGGTGGTTGAACAACTATAGGCTTGTACCTAAATCGGTCCTCCTCCTACAAGTGCCAAATATGAATGCAAATCAAAGGGGCTTTAAGGTTGTAACGAGGCTAGGCGAATGGATAGGAAATGGAATATATATGTAGTAGCGAAAAACTTTTCCCGGTCTTTTATTACACAATGAAACAAACAACTACTACCAAACTTAAAATTCTATATACAAGACAACTAAACATCATTTTTTCTTTTCATTGCTTTTTCCATTTTTTTCAGCTACAAAGCTATCAAAGCAACCTTCAACATAACATCAAACGTATCTACACACTACTAAAACTACTACTAACACTATAAGACCGGGTCAAGTCGGGTAAAATTTTAGGAGACTAGCTAAGGGGTAACAAATGATAGGCTTAAGGCACAAAATTGGGCAATTAATGTCCAAACCCCCGCCCCTCTCACTACCAAGCTCATATATATAATTAATGAGGTCCAACCCCCCAAATCCCACACTCGCACTCACCAAGACGAGGCTACCTAATTGCCTTTATCCTTTTTACATTCACATTCAACTTAGGACTCAAACCTATTCAAGCACAAGTTCTAATTCACCCCCACCCGTTGCCACTCTCATCAAAGACAAGTATCACCAAGAACAAAAGGTATTAAGGGTTGCCGATGCATCATTTGGGGTTAGTCCAAGGTGTTCAAATTCTCACATTGTTTTACTTGATTTAAAAATTTTAAAAACCTCAAAATTTCCCCCTATCCCCACACTTGGGATACATCGACCCCAATGTATGGTTTTGGGAGGATTTGATCGCTTAAACTCTTTAACACCAACCAAAAGCTCATAAACTCAAACCACAAATTTATTTTTGGTATTTTTTATTTTATATTTTTTTCTATTTTTTTTTTCAAAAACATCACACCACCAACTCGCCCAACCCGAAACATAACAACAAAAACAACACCACCCATCCTCCCAACCATAAACATAACAAACCAACAAATATTCACAAAATATACAAGAAGGAGCACGACCTGACTAATAGTAGCGCGGTTGAGGAGGCCCGAAAATGGAAGACATCATCTCATTCCATTCTCCGAAAGCAAATGCACCGCTACCACTTCCACTTTGTTGCGAAGCTCCTTGTTGTTGACGCGGGTCTAGCCACTATGAATGATGGAGCGGCGGGGTCGGATATGATATACTACCATCGTATGGTGGTAGAGACACATAATCCACCGGAGGTGGATCCACAACCACGGGCCGCCCCGCATGCCAATCCGCATGCATCCTTCAGGCTTGATCATCTTCGTATCGGTTATTCGTCTCTAACTCATGGGAGTAAGCATGTGCACGGTTCCACGATTCGGTTCGGTCAAATTTGTGCTTTAAGGCTCGCTCCATACTAGCACTCATCATCGTTTGGTGATCAAAGAAAGTGCGCTCCGAACCCGACCATGTATCAAAAAACGGATGCCAGAGGACGTTGGTTCTCAATAACCTCTTGCATAGTACCGTCGTATGCCCCATTCGGCTCGTATGAGCGCTCCGTGTAGTCATAGAAAGCACCACCATATCCCCTTCTTGGGCCCCCTTGACCCACATCCAAATTCTCACTGTGAGGCTCATCCGCGTAGTCCTCATCCCCACTCCGGGGTTCCGCTTCACTCTCTGATTCAACCTCTTCACCCGGTAAGAGAGCTCTTGCATCAACTTTCAATGCTCGCCATCTTTGACCCTCTGATTTGAGCTTGTGATACCTCTCCGATTGATTGTAGGTCCATCCAATACCCATCCTTTGAATATCAAAAGGCTTGTGCCTTTTCGGTGCTCCTCTATAATCCGATGTGATCGCTTTAAACTGCTTCAACAACCCCGTAATAATTCAGCAATACGGGATAATGCTCCTCCCCACTTTGTTTCGGCAAATACAAAGATGGTTCATGATCAAATACCGAATTGGAAAGCGAGGAGACCCATGGAGCAACGAATAAAGGACTAGGATCTCCGGATACCTTACCTCTTGCTTATCTCCCCTTTGTGGAATGACATTCAAGATGCAAATAGTTAGCAATAATTTTGCTTCAATCTTCAAGTTTTTCCGGTACAATATGCCACTATAAGTACCAGGCAAGAACAAAGCCGCTAACATATCATTCCACCTCGGATGTTTCTCAGGTTTAATCAACAGATCATCAAGACTAGGGATTGTGTAGTCACGAGCAGTAGATTGTCGTATTTCGCCAACTTCCGTAGTGTATCAAACGACATTTCTACCTTTATCCCATTAACCTCACCCGTCAACTTCATCTGCGATGGCCTATCATACTTGTTGCATTTCAAGGTTGCCATCCATTCTTGAATCTCGTCCATAAATAGGTTCTTGTTGTCTTTATCGTAACAGCTGAGCGCCGCCTCCCATCCTAAGGCGCGAAATTAGGCAAACACATTAAAAGGCCCAAACTCAACCTCTCTAACTTCCCTCTCACAGATAAAAGCAGCATTGTTTTTTAACCGGTTCATTCTATCATGAAATAGTGTCGGCTGCCACTAATCGGGCTGCTCATCTAAAGGACCCGATTCCCACCTTGGTTTATCGGCCGGGTCCAATTCCATCATCTCTTCCTCCTTACTCTCACTGTCATCATCCCTACCCAAATATTGTCTCTTCCTTGGTTGTTGTTCCGGCTGCTTGCCTTTGCCTTTTGAAGAAGAACTCGCTCCGGCTCTTTCCTTAGTTTATACCATTGTCCTACACATAAAGCAAAACAAACAACACAGCCAAACACAAAAAGTCAGCCCCTTTTCTCCAAAACATCCCCACACTTGCTTGTTACTATGGTTGTAGATACATGTGAACACAAAATTTCATAAGTCTTTTTCAAAAATTGGGCATGGTGCCTCTACAATATAGAGGTTCCCAAAAGTTCACAGTTTTAACATCAATCCTACATCTACAACCATGACAATGATCAAGTAACAATTTTTTAATGACAAAAATATGAACAAGCAAGTTTGTATGAACAAGTAGCAAAAATAACCTTAATCTTCACAATGCATCATCAAAAGTAACAAATAAACTTCACATACCTTAACTTGAAGATGCTAGAACACAAGAGAAACAAGAACTTCAAAAACCCCCAAAATTTTCGGCCTTAGGGTTTGTGAATCGGACCAGAAAATGATGTTTTCTCACAAATATCTTCTCAAAATCGGCAAGTATATGAAATTTCAGTCAAGATAGACCCAAATTTCATAAGATTTGACCAAGAATTTAGAGAGATATGAAGATTTGAAGTTTGGAAAGTTATGGAGGTTTCTTAGATCTTGTGGGGCTTTGTGATAGTGAAAGATGAGGTTTGTGGTTAGGGGAAGATGAAAGAAACGAGTGGTCAGGGTTTAATTCACGTGACTTGTTTATATTTTTTTTATATAACCGCTGATCAGATCGCACCATTGAATCGCCAGGGCTACCGTAAATTACGATAGCCATCGTAATTTACGGTGGCACCTGTCACAAAATCCCCACCGTAACTCAGTAGGTTTCTACCGTAAATTCCCACATTTTTTAAGCCTACCGTAACTTATGGTACGCACCGTAAATTACGGTGGCATCTGGGCAGTTCCCTTTCGCAAAAAATCTCAATTTTTAAGTGCTTTTCTTTGTATTTTTTCAGTTTTTTAATTTTTTTGTGTTTTTATAATTTTTCAAAAACATGGAAAAATTACCCTACCCCCTCGAAAGTCTCGTGTTGTCCTCAACACAATGCTAGAAATATTCGTAACCCGAACGTCCCCACACTTGTTTCAAACACAAGCTTCAAGCGAATATGGTAATTGTGCAAACGAAACAAAACAAACAAAATAAAATACTAACTATTTACACTACCAAACCTGGGCCTCTCATAGTTGTTCATCATCTACCGGGCATAGGATGTAGCCCGCTTTGTCTAGCTCCAAGTTGTTGATGTCGTTCCCCTCCAAGTATGGCTTTAACCGATGGCCATTCACCGTTTGTTGTTTGTTGGTTTGCTTATCTTGGATATCCACATCACCAAATCTCCCGACTCGCCGAACGACATATGGGCCCATCCATTTGCTTTTAAGTTTGCCCGAAAACATCTTGAGCCTTAAGTTGTACAACCATACCTTTTGACCTACTTCAAAGGTTTTCTTCCTCAATTTTGCATCATGAACCTTCTTGAGCTTGTCTTTGTAAGCCGATGCACATTCATACGCTTCGTCTCTAATTTCTTCTATTTCACTCAATTGCAACTTCCTCATCTTCCTCGCTTCATCATAATCCGCATTCACCGTCTTTATTGCCCAATGTGCTTGATGAGCTAACTCCATTGGAAAGTGACAACCCTTTCCATACACCATCCGGTAAGGTGTTGTGCCAATTGGAGTTTTGTAGGCCGTCCGGTATGCCCACAACGCATCATCCAACTTGCTAGACCAATCCTTCCTATCCGTTCGAACCGTCTTCATGAGGATTTCTTTAATTTGACGGTTGGACACTTCAACTTGTCCACTAGTTTGCGGATGGTAAGGTGTGGCAATCCGGTGGTTCACGCTATACCGCTTCAACAATTTCCCAAAATTAAAGTTCTTGAAATGCGAACCTCCATCACTAATAATGACTCTAGGAATACCAAAATGGGAAAATATGTTGGATTGAACAAATTTACAAACAACCGAGTGGTCATTTGTTCTTGTTGCAATAGCTTCAATCCACTTAGAGACGTAGTCCACCACCACCAAAATGTATAAAAAACCATTGGAATTCGGGAAGGGACCCATAAAGTCAATGCCCCATACATCAAATATTTCCACAACCAAAATTGGTTACAATGGCATCTCGTCCCTCTTTGAAATGCTTCCCATCTTTTGATAATTTACACAATTTCTTGCAAATTCACACACATATTTGAAAATTTTGGGCCAATAAAACCCACAAGACAATACCCGATATCCTGTTTTATGCCCGCTAAAGTGACCTCCACATGCGGATGTGTTGGACCGTTGTTCCGACCCAAAAGGTCAGCCGAGACAGTTCATCATCACATATAAAGGCGGAATCAGTATATATGATGTTACAACAGCTTGTCCTTTCAATTCCACTGCTTTTATTGCTTTCTAAGTAAATTTTGACAGAGTTTCGCTCTAGAGCACATACACGACTACTAGATCCGCTCAAATGAACAGGCTATATATAGACATGACTGGTTCGCTCATATGACTGCCATATGAGCGGACCTGTTACCATGACGTAAAAGCGAACCCTCTAAAAGCCCTATAAGCGAACCTAATATGACCCTATGAGCGGACCTTATATCTAATGTACATAAAAGCGAACCTAACTCATAAAATACATATTTCGACATTCTAGACCCTCTGTTGACCTATCTTGACCTAAGACTTCATGTAGACGTAGTCAACAGACATCCCATGCATCAACAGACTCCCCCTTGGATGTTGACGTAGTCTTTATCAGTCTTCAGATCCAGAGTCTTCGGTCTTGGTCTTTTCTCCAACTCCGTCTTCTCCTCGTAAGCATTCTTCACAGGTTCCAGTATTAACACCTGGCTCTGACTTCCATCTTCCCTTTAGCAGTTGTTCCAGACTCCCCCTTTCACAGACTCCCCCTCTCAGTATGCTGAGATCTGAGATATTTGGTTCAAGCTTTGACAGTTTGCCTCCGTTGGGAATAATGAAGTCTCCAAACCTGTTACTCAACCAATAACATTACGATCTATCTTCTCTAACAATAAAACACAAATTCAATCAGCTCTAGAAATCCACTCAAGTATTCAAGTTCAAATTAATGACCCTGATCACTTGATTAATCTACCAAGTTCAATTTAATGACCCTGGTTGATCTTTTGACGAATCAAACTGATTTAGTAAAAACATTTTCAACTTTTTCTGAAAATAACAAGTATCAAGTTAATGAACTTGTTTGTGACTTAGAAAACAATCAAACTTCCAACAATGTAAGCTCTCCTCATTCTTCAGCTCAGAATCTCCTGCATCTGCTTCATCTTTCTAGAATCCGACACTCAACTTTCCACTCTGGTTTGTCTAAAATAAAGCAGAAATAAAATCTTTTTGGATTTTTAATGTGATCTAAACTAAGAAATGAAATAACCGAAAATTTAAATTGCAGAAAGTAAACTATTTACAAGTTCATTTTTGGCGAGCGTGTCAGGGAATCATATCAGCTTTTCAGACAGATTACAAGTACCGTTAAGCTACATAACATACTCAGACTTAAACAATTCACCTCGATTGTCGATATACTGATCCATCTTAAATTCTCACACAAACTTCAATCTATTCAGGATACAGTTTAAGTGTCTTAAGAACTTAGATCAATTCATGTGTCCCACCTCTTGAATATACTCCCGTATCCAGAATCCCAGATATTCAGTCTTACAGGTGAGTATACCACAGATGATATCTGTAAGGGGTTAGGTGCGAAACCGTGAGAGCTCAGGTCAGAACTTCCGTTCAGCAGAGAGATGACGGCTCGACTTTTGGTGTGTCCCCTTTAGAGGATCTTTTTGTTACAACAGCAGCGACTATCAACTTTATTGTTTCATCAGCTTGCTGAGGGCGATGCTATGTTTCAAGCATTTCGCAGAAAGTATTATTCGGGGACTAGGTCAGTGCTTCCATACAGCAGAAGTCCCGGAATAATACCCCAGATATCACTGAGCATAAAGACCTAGTATCTCAGAATATGGGACCTTTCAAATGAGATTTCAGGGGTTACTATATATCCAAGTAGTGTTCCCCACGAATTTCACAAGTTTGAAATTTTAGGTTTATGTCCCGAATAAATTTACTAAATGTGTGAAAACCTATCGACACATCGTTAGTGAGACTGTTTAACTCATTTTGACTTTCCAAATCTTTAGCATACTGTAATTGTCTAGCTGATGTACAATCATTTTCCCTATATACACAAGCTCTTTTTCAATTTTATCATGTTTTTGTATTTTTACATTTTTTTACTGTTTTTGTATTTTCTGAAAATAAACTATGTACAACTATCTATCTCCCCCCTAAATACCAAAACACGTAAAAAACCGACAAACCATCGCAGATTATTTCTCGTCTTCATCCGCAACAGTACTCTCAACAACGCTCACAATTCCATCCGACACTGAAAGCAATTTCATACCATTAAGTTTTAACAAATATTGAAACCGATTTTTATCAAAAGCTTTGGTATGCAAATCAGCTTTTTGTTCGTCAGTGTGGATTTTCTCAATTCGTATCAACTTTTTCTCGAAGCAATCGCGAATAAAGTGATGACAAATTTCTATATGTTTAGTTTTAGCGTGATGTACTAGATTTTTAGTAATATTAATTGCGGCCTCATTATCAACAAACAGAGGTGTGTTAAGAAACTGCAAACCGTAGTCGCGCATCTGTTGCTGTATCCACAAGATCTGAGAGCAGCAACTGCTGGAGAAACGTACTCCGCTTCACATGTAGATAGCGCCACAGACGTTTGTTTCTTACACTGCCAGGTAATCAATCTCGGACCAAAGAACTGGCATCCTGCAGTTGTTGATTTCGCGTTGACTTTGCAGCATCCGAAATCCGAATCGGAATACCCTTCGAGCGTAAAATCGCCTTTCCTAGGATACCATAACCCCAATGACGGAGTACCTTTCAGGTAACGTAATATCCTCTTGATAATAATCATATGCGATGCTCTCGGGTTAGACTGAAATCTTGCTGCGAGGCACGTTGGGTACATGATGTCAGGACGTGAAGCAGTCAGATACATCAAAGAACCTATCATGGAACGGTAGAACGTTTCATCAGCCTTGTCTCCGGTGAGATCTGGGTGAATCCCATGATTAGTCGCAAGTGGGGTAGCAGCAGGAGTAGAACTTGACATTCCAAATTTCTCTAGAATATCATGCACGTACTTCGTTTGATGAATGAAAATTCCCTCAGGTAGTTGTTCAACTTGTAGACCCAGAAAGAATTTCATCTCCCGCATTGATGACATTTCGAATTTCTGCTTCATCACCTGTTCGAAATCTTTGCACAATTTCTCATTTGTTGACCCAAAAATTATATCGTCCACATAAATTTGTACTATCAGAAGATGACCATCAACGACTTTAGTGAAGAGAGTGGCATCCACTTTTCCACGTATGAACTGGTTAGCGAGTAGGTGTTGAGACAAAGTCTCGTACCAGGCTCTCGGCGCCTAATGTAGATCATACAACGCTTTGTCCAGCAGATAAACTTTGTTCTTGTGGATTGGGTCAGTAAAGCCCGGCGGCTGACCAACATATGTTGGTGCACTACATCTGCTGATTACGTCTTGTATCGAGTCATAGACTTAGATTGTTAGATCTGGGCACGAAATACGAGAAAGTATGAGATTGTATAGATTTAGGCATGTTGGATTGCCCATGTGGCCCATTAGAGTTTGGATCGCTCGAACGGACATATGCTGGTCCGCTCGAACGGCAGCTGGGCTGAACCGCTCGAGTGACAATCTAGCTGGACCGCTCATGTGTCAACTACTTGGACCGCTTATTGGGCCTGTCCAATAAGCGGTTCCAGAACTCTATATATACCTTAGGAGCGATCTCATTTGGAACAGTTTTTCGAATCTCGTACCGAAGTGCTGCCGGATCGAGAACTGATTGTAATCGTTGTCAAATCAATACAAAAAGAGTTTAAAGTGTATCGCAAGCTATTCCTACGTTGATTACTTGTTTTCCGCACCTGTAATTGACGAAAACGCCTCTGATCGACTCATTCGGGTCGCGATACGATCCTACAATTGGTATCAGAGCTTCAGGAGGAGGAGTTCTGCAGAGAATAGCTGAAAATCGTCAAAATTTCTGTCTTCTACACTTTCTTTTTCAGATTCAAACACTTTCAACGGTCGAAATTTGCTGAAAATCTCAGGGATTGTGCACGATAGTATAGAGACAAACCCTTGAAAGTTTGGAGTCAAAATTCGAAGTAAAAACAGGTCCGATTGGCAATTTGCTCATTCGTTGTTTGAACCGCTCATTCGGTCGATTGTGGATCGCTTATTCGGTCGAGTGATCTGGTCCGCTCCAAATTAACTCAGTTGGACCGCTCGTATAACATTTTGTGAACCGCTCGATCAGACAAGTAGTTGGACCGCTTATCTGGAATATTATTGGACCGCTCATTTGAACAAGTCCGGCCCGCTTATTTGGACACATCCGATTCGCTCATTTGATCTTATTGGACCGCTTTTGTGACATTTTGATTATCTAGTCCGCTTTTGTGTACAGTTGACATCCCCAGTTCGCTTTTAAGGCTGTTTGAAATATTTTTCGAAAATTTAAAAATGGACGAGGATTTCTATAATGCGTTCGCTACTCCTAGTACCCCAATCACCGCTATTCAAACCACGATGTTAGAAAATGAAACAGGGACGATGCAAAAACCTCCTAAACTAATGAACATCGAAGAATATAAAGGTTGGGAAGGTCGGTTTGAGAATTGGGTGCAAGCAAATTATCTTGATGCTTGGGAATGCGTAGAAACAAAATATGTGAGACCTTTGAATGATGATGAAGAATCCGTTCCAATCAAAGATCTTACTGCTGATGCTCGGAAAAAGTACAAAGACGAGAAAATGATGCTTAGTCTTCTTCAACAGGCAGTGAAGGAAGATATCATGGTTCTTCTACAGCATAATGGAACTTCGTATTCGATTTGGAAAGCATTACGTTCGAAGTTTAGAGGAAGTGAGGAAATGGTCAAGAGCAAGAAATCACTTTTGAAGAAAGAGTTTGGTTTATTCCAAGGGTTGAAGAATGAGAGTACGAGAGAGATTATTGAACGATATTGTAATCTGCTTGCAAATATGAAAAGATTAAGTATTGAGAAGAGTAATGAGGAGTTGATTGAAAAACTTGCTGATGCATTGCCATATGAGAGTTGGGGCACTTACTTGATGATGCTTAGAAACAAGAAAGGGTTTAGCAATCTGACGCTCAGTAAGTTCATCGAAAAGATCGAAGCTCAAGAAATGGAACAACGGAAAGTGATTAGAATGAAAGATTTCGATGGTGAACAAGACATCGGGTTATATTATAAAGCAGGGATAAATGAGAAATCATCAAATTTATCTCCCAAGATTGTGACCGGTATGAGTGCCAAAAGTTCATCTGAAAGTCCATCATCTGGATCAAGCAGCAAAACCAGTTTTACTTCATTTCCATCATTTGATCCAAACATCTCAGCAACTAACAATGGGAGAAAATTACAGTGTAACATTGTATTGAATCTTGAGAATGATCAAGATTATTCTGAGGAAATTGCCAAAAACCAAATGTCTTTATTAGGAATGGTTTTGGAATCTTACACTTGTTTTGTTGCAGGTCGTATCGGGAATCCAATGTTAACCAAAGAAGATTACGACCAGATAGATGCTGAAGAGATGGAACTGATGGACATAAAGTGGTGTCTGGCTAGTGTTTTACGGAGAGCTGAGAAGTTCAAACAAATCACGGGGAGAGATGATCTTCGTGATGCGAATGTTTTTACTTTAAGTTTTGACAAATCTAAAGTCACTTGTTTTCGATGCAGGGAAAAAGGACACTTCAAGAGGGAGTGCACAAATCGAGAAGCAAGTGGAGCTCAAAATCCGTTCAACAACAACAACGATTATTATTGCAAAGCCATTTATCACCAAGTTGGTCAATCATCTCAACAACAAAAACATCAAGCTCAGACTGCACATGGAAGGGATGTGATTGAAGATACTGGAAAAAGAGCATGTGTAGTTAATCTGAATCAAAAATCGTCGTTTAACTGGGATAATTACATTCCAGAAAATGGAAAAGCGTGGTTGATTGATCAAGAGGATGAAAAGCTAGCAGAAGGTTTTAGCTGGGCAAATTTCACTTGGGATGATTACATTCCTGATCAAACCACAGCGTACACTGCTTTTACAGCAAAGATTGAAGATGATAGTGATGATGATACAGAGTATTGGGCTAGAAAATACAGAGAAGATATGAAGCTACTTGCTGAGAGTGATAGCGAAGACGAAAAAATCAAGAAGGAGAAGAAAAAGAAAAAGATAAAGACGCCGGTGAGTAGTGATGATGAAGAAGTGCCGGTGGTGAGAAGGCAAAAGATGACAGAAGTGACTAAGTTTAAAGTTGAAGAACAAGTTGATGCAAAAGAAGTTTCTGTGAAATGTGAAAACTGTGAAATTATGAAAAAGCAGAACAGCACGTTGATTTACAACTTAAACAGTCTGAAGGAGTCATATGATGTGCTAAACAAGACAATGAATCAGTATAATCAAACGAGTGAAGAACAAGCAGTTGCTATGAAGACTCTTCAGGGAGCGTTTATGACAAAACAAAAAGTTGTAAACAATTACATTGAAAAGTGTGCTGTTTTAGAACAAAAGCTTGAGCTGCAACGAATCGAAACTGAGAGAGTTAATCGTTTATTAAAAAGTTACTCATGTACTTCCTATGTGATTGACAGGATTTATCCTACAGTTGAAAGCATGAAAGTCTGGGAAGAAGATGTGATAACTGAAGAAAAAGCAGCTGAAGTTAGTATTGAAGAAAAGATTGCTGACAAGAAGAAGAGTGACAAGAAAAAGGATACTGAAACGATGTCATCTGGTAAGAAGAAATGTGTCAGTTATAATAGATGTCCACCTCCGCTGGAAAATGGATATTTGCCTAGACATCCTAATGATGAAAGAGTCAAAAAGGCCACAAATTTACAGTGGGAGTCAGAGTCGTCGGTCAATCTTCCAGAAAGTATTGATGCTGTGTTTACATCATCTGACACTGATCAACAGTCTCAATTGATGAAGAAAGTCGTGGATCATGTGTTAGATAGTGATAACAGTGAAGAGTCAAAGTCGGAGTCTGCGTCAGAGTCAAAATCTGAGTCAATAACTCCGGTGCAAACAGAAAAACAGGGAAAATTAGTTTATGATAGAAAATTCTTGTTGTCAAAATCTAATTTGGATGATGGATTGTTTAAAGTGGCTTACACTTTGAATGATTCTGACAAATTATATTCTGATGATGAATTTCCAATAAGAGGTGTTAAAACTGAATTGATAAAAAAGGTTTTCGTACTAACAGAAATTAATATTTCTGAAATAAAAGGCTTATGTCTTAATGAAAAACCAAAATTTTACACCTCAAGAGTACAACAAAGGTTAAACAAGAAAAAGAATTACAGTTCTGGTTCAGGTTTCCAAAAGAAATCAAATCATAACGGTAATTTCAAAAAGAAAGGTTTAGGTTTTACTCCTACAGAAAAACAGAAAAATGAAAAATATGTTCGTGATTTTAAATCCAAAATGTCATTTGTTTCAGGCACATCAACTGATGAAGAAGAAAAGACAAATTTCTGGAGGGAATCAAATAGTGAGTTTCTTGCGAAAAAGCAAGACAAACAGAAGCGAGATACAAGAACCTGTTACCGATGTAACACTGTTGGACACATTGCAAAAGATTGTTCGAATGCGATACATTCAAAACAGGGAGTATTTCGTAAAATCAAAGAGAAAGTGTTTGCGTTCGAATCACCACTTGATAGAACAAAATTGTTGAAAGATTCTATTTTTGATATTGGTGAGAGTTCGAACAAGTTTTATAAGAAAATGGCAAAATCTGACAACTAGAAATGGGTTGTTAAGAGTATTGGTGAAAGCTCTAGCAATGATTCTGCTAGGTTGAAATCAGAGGAGCTATCTTCAGGCGATGAAACTGATTCCACAAAATCAGTTGAGCCACAAGTTGTCTCAAAATGTGAAGCTGATATAAAAGATGAGAACTCAGTTCCGATTGTTAATGATGAGGAGTTTCCATTACTTCGGGCTGAGAATTATAAAAAGAAAATTGGTAAAGTTGAAATTTCTAACCAATTTTATCATGATGAACAGGAATTTGATGCTGAGAAGGTCTTTAACCCCAAGGTAAAACACATCTTTGGCAAGATGATTGATCGAAAAGTCAAAGGGGTTAAGGAATTTTATAAGAAGAAAACAACGAAAGAAAAGGTTGAACCATCCCTGGTTTGTGACTGGGATGGTACATATTATGAACAATAAGTCTCAGGACTTGCCGGAGCTCCCAGGTTGGTAAACGTGGAGCATGAATCGACATCTTTCTCAAAATTCTATTCGGTAATGTCAATTATGCAAACGGTAAAGAGGTTTGTTTATGTTTGTTGATGTTTTACAATTGGTACAGAGGTTTCTGAACTGAAAATGGTAAATCAAGGACATTAAGTTGTACTTGTATTTTCCTACATTGGTCGATAGACAAGATGATGAACCACACCTCCGAACATTTGTTGGATATTCCTACAAATGGTAACCTACTATTGGTATAATCAATCAAACTTATTTTCCGGAAAAACCATTTTGATTAAAACAAACTTAAGTGTTTTGAATTCTAAATGGGAAAATAGTTTGTTGATAGGGGGAGTTCTGATTGTTTATGCCTAGTGAATGGCGAATTGAGGTAATTCGATATCAGTTGTCATGTTCTGTACAGTTTGTTTTCAATTTTCATTAGATGTATTTGAATTTTAGGGGGAGTAAGAATTTTTAGAAAATCCAAAAACATCAGAAAATTTGAAAAACCCAAAAACATGATAAAATTGAAAAATGAGTATTTGTTGCATAAAAGAGGAAATGATAGTACATCAGTGGACTATCACGACACGCTAAAAAAAATTGGAAAGTCAAAATGTGATAAAGGATCTTACTGCGGATGTGTCAGTAGATTTTCGCACATTTAGTAAATTGAAACGAGATATAAATCTAAATCAAACTTGCTTGATTCGTGGGTAACTATTCTTGAATATATGGGTAACCCCCGAAATCTTGTTTGAAAGGTCCCGTATTCTGAGATACTAGGTCTTTATACTCAGTGATATCTGGGGTATTATCCCGGGACTTCTGTTGTATGGAAATACTGACCTAGTCCCCGAATAATACTTTCTGCAAATGCTTGAAAAAGCGCCGCCCTCAGCAATCTGATTAAACAATAAAATTGATAGTCATTGCTGTTGTAAAAAAGATCCTCTAAAGGGGACCCACCAAAAGTCGAAGCCGTCATCTCTCTGCGTATACGGAAGTATCGACCTGAGCTCTCACGGCCCTCGCACATAACCCCTTTACAGATATCATCTGTGGTATACTCACCTGTAAGACTGAATATTTGGGATCTGGATACAGGAGTATATTCAAGTGGAGTGATACACAATTAAGTTTAAGTCTCTAAAACATTAATATCGTATCTCGAATCAATTGAAATATGTGTGAAAATTTAAGTGGACAAACATACTGACAATCTAGGTAAATTGTTTAGAACTGAGAATGTTTAAAGCTTAACGGTGTTAGTGATTTGTCTCAAAACTGATATGATCCTCTTGCACGAGCTCACAAAAATATCTTCTGTAAATACTTTCTGTTATTGCATTTCAAGTTTCTTTATTTCAAAATCCAAAAAGATTTTCAGTGTGTTTTAGCATAAATTTTTGAAAAAGTCAAAAAGATTTTCGACAACTGATGTTGAATAGCTGATTTTCAAAATTCCGAGTGCTAAACATGATGAGCAATATTTGAGGGGGAGTGTTTGTGTGAAATTAAATGTTTTCATAATCTAACCTTTCAAGTGGTTCATCAAAATCTGTATTTGTTTTGAAGGAGAGTCTGAATTGGTGCAGGGTTTTATGTTTGAAATATATGTGAAAGGAATTTACTTTGAGGTAGAGCTTATGCAGGATACGATGAGAAGCTGTTAGACGAAAAGCCAGACAATGATCCTGAAGATGTTACTGAAGAACAAAGGAATACCAGTAAATCGAGAGGGGGAGTCTGAAGATAGAGAGAGAGAAGCCCAAAGACTGATTAAGACTGAAGATGTGAAGACACAGCATTGTTGTAACTCGATAGTCGACTCCATCAACATCTGAGGGGGAGTCTGTTGGTGCACTACATCTGCTGATTACGTCTTGTATCGAGTCATAGACTTAGATTGTTAGATCTGGGCATGTTGGATTGCCCATGTGGCCCATTAGAGTTTGGATCGCTCGAACGGACATATGCTGGTCCGCTCGAACGGCAGCTGGGCTGAACCGCTCGAGTGACAATCTAGCTGGACCGCTCATGTGTCAACTACTTGGACCGCTTATTGGGCCTGTCCAATAAGCGGTTCCAGAACTCTATATATACCTTAGGAGCGATCTCATTTGGAACAGTTTTTCGAATCTCGTACCGAAGTGCTGCCGGATCGAGAACTGATTGTAATCGTTGTCAAATCAATACAGAAAGAGTTTAAAGTGTATCGCAAGCTATTCCTACGTTGATTACTTGTTTTCCGCACTTGTAATTGACGAAAACGCCTCTGATCGACTCATTCGGGTCGCAATACGATCCTACAATATAAACCTCCTCTTTGACCTTCCCATAAAGAAACGCTGACTTTACATCCAACTGATATACTTTGAAATTCTTCCAAGATGCAAATGCTAGGAAAATTCTGATAGCCTCTAGTCGTGCGACAGGAGCATAGACTTCAGTAAAATCAATCCCCTCCTGTTGACTAAAGCCCTGAACAACGAGTCGAGCTTTGTTCCTTACAACCACTCCTCTATCGTGTTGGTGCACTTGTGTTTGTACTTTGTCTGTATTTTGTAATATTATAAAACGATGTCTTTTGTCTGTCGTGTTTACGTCTTTTGTTTATTTGTATATGTGTTTGAATGTAAGTTTGACCAAGTCAACCATCCTCCTGGTTTGACTTGGCCAAACATTCAACACTTAGTGTGTAAGTTTGTTTGTGTTCGAAGGATGTCATCGAAGGATATTTATATCCTTCGATGACCTCGAAAGACAACCTTCGATGGATACAGATGGACCTCGAAGGATATATCATCCTTCGAGGTATGTATGGATCCTTCGGTATGATTCTGGTCGATAGATGATCTTTCGACCAGACTATCTTATCCTTCGAGCATGCAATCTGTTATGGGTATATATATACCATGTATGGTTTCACTTCACAGTAAGACATCCGAAAGTAGTGAGACAATGTATGTGAGTTAACCAAGTCTTGTAGAGAGCATTTTCAGTTTGGTCAAGGGCTGTAACCGTGTCCACTGAAATACAAGGGAAAACTTTGATAACTTGTGTGTCTACTCTTTCTCTTTGTTGCTTGTGCTTTCATTTAAACTATCGGTTTGCATTCTAGCTTGGATTCCGCACTTGCTAGAGTGTTAAACATAACAAGGATAAGGTTTAACCTCAACCTCCGAGGGACCTACAAGTGGTATCAGAGCCGTGGCTCTTTTCCTTGTTAAAAACCGGGTTTGTACAAGACTTTGGAGTATTTGGACAAAACTCACTTGGTTTAGCACCCGTTTTTTGTCACACCCCGACCACGTAGGACATACAAAACGTGGCGGAAACGTCGGGGAGTGTTGTAACAGAATCAATTGTTTCAAATCCATGGCGAATGAAGTTTCGTTTTATAAATCAAACATGAAGGTTTACATTGTCTAAACAAGAATCAAAGTGTACATAACATAAATTAACTAGTTCTTGTCTCGTTTTAAGTCACTAAGGCACAGGTCCGCCTAAGTATGTCTTGATAAGTCCTATGCATCATCTCCTGAAAACACATGTGAAAATAGGTACGTCAGCATAAAAATGCCTGTGAGATACATTGGTTTTGTGAAAACGGAATTCATGACTTGAGTTTGAGAAAATGTTTAGTCATGAACCTCGTATTTTGCTTTGTCTTGTAAATCATTTGAAAAACGGTAAGATCAAATGATATGTATAAATAAGAGAACAATGCATGGTTAACTGAATAACCATGTAAAAAGAGTTTGTATAAGATTTGTTGTTTGTAAATCAATGTCTTGTGAAAAGCGTGTTATTTGTATAAAATGTTCTATGTTTCAAATTGAAATGATTCAAATAACGCTACGATATGTAATACCATACAAACACTTATATATAGGAAGTACCAGCGGCTATCCACCATGCTTGTATCATATTACACATGCCTCGTTACTTAAATCACTTACTCAAACCAAAGCATCAAGATGAAATGTTTAACAACGGTAGAAATGTTCACGTATAGTCAAATGTCTATTGTCAAATGTAATCCATGTCAACGGATACAACTGGTTTACACGGTTCAATGGTTACAGACGGTTCATGAAATTGAAGGGTTAAGACGGTTCACATAGTCAAATGGTTACAACGGTTCAAAATGTAGTGTAATGTGTTCATATGCTGGATGAGCATATGCAACAGTAATGCAATGTGAAACAATGTACTACGTATGCACACAATGGGCGTACGTAGCATGAAATGTATTGTAGAGTACAACGGTTCAAAATGTAGTGTGATGTGTTCATATGCTGGATGAGCATATGCAACAGTAATGCAATGTGCAACAATGTACTAAGTATGCACACAATGGGCATACATAGCATGTGATGTAAAACGATGTACTAAGTACGCACACAATGGGCATACATAGCATGAAAATGTAATGTAAAGTGTTGTGCTAAGTATGCACACGATGGACATACATAGCATAAACACAATGAAATCATGTACTATATATGTACTATTGAACATAGCAAGTATATGATGTGAAAACAGGAAAGCATGAAAGTAACAGATAGGCACATGTGTTTCACCCCAAAACAGTTTAGAAAACAGTAAAGAGGGGTTCAATGTACTCACCTGAGATTGCTTTGGAGTTCTTGTATAATAACCAGATAATGCTAAAGATCACGGGATATCAAACGGCACCTAATAGGTAGCTATGTTAATATACCGGACCAAATCGGAAGGATCGGACAGTACGCGGGTTCGAAAACCAAACGAGTATGGAGACTCGTGTAATATGGTTTAACAAAGCCTACATACTAAAATGAAACTTAACCTAAGTGCTTACGGTCCATCACGACCCGTTTAGGTAGCTTATGCTACCTTACGCGTCGTTCGCGTAGAACGCGTCTGGAACGCCTAACATCGTGACCACAAGGTATAACCTCGGAAGGTTATAGCTATGGTCACCTAATATGTTTGGTCAGGTCCTAATGACCGACCAAATGGGTCGGGTTCGAAAGTATAAGCGATGGTTTAGATCGCTTACCTTACGACCCTATATAAGCACTAAACTAAAAGTGACGAGCTAAGCATGTTAGAACATGCTTAACTAAGTTTGAAAACAGGTTTGACATCAAAACAAACGGCTTTGATGCTCACGAGTAGTTTGGTTACAAAATATGCAAGAATGCACATGCTGGCCGAAACTACGACTCGTCACTGAGCCTAGATAACGTGGTAATCAGTAGGTATGGTCACTACGGACCATAACCATCGTGATCACGCTCACGTTATGAAGTTCCATGAACTTCGCATCGACCATAAGCTGGTCAATGCAGAAAGTCAACAAAACGTTGACTTTCGGACTCGAAAAGCGAATAAAAGAGCGAAAGAAGACTTACGGAGGGTCCCCGAGTGCTAATCAAGATCAAATGGCTCAGGTATGAAACAATGGTTTCAACTTAGAGCTTCAAGATCAGATTGTTGTGATTTTTACACTAAGGGGAGGGGGTATTTATAGGAAAAGTGGAACCGTTAGGATCGTTTTATCGAATATCGTGCCTTGATCTCGTGCGTACATGTGTCCAGGGGTTAAATTCACTGAACTTGGCTCTTGGCCCTTCATTGGGTGAAAAGGCATTGCCTCTTGATCGAACGAAAGGCCAGATTCTGCATTTAATGCAAAATCTTTCTGTCAGACATCCTCACGCGGCCCGCATCGGGATATGCAAAAACTCAGGCGGGCCGCCTGAGCCCGTCTGATCTGCACATACTTTGAAAAATGACAGTTTTGGTCCCTGTTGCGTGTTTAAGCCATTTCCGACACTTCTAAGGCCCGTAAAGCCAACTTTAAGGCCCTAAAATGATGCCTAAACATTGTGGACATGAAACATGCTCAAAAATGTGTCGGATGTTGGTTCGTTTGGCCGTACGATTGCGGTGTTCGCTTAATTACGACGGAATGCGCATAAGTGTGAAAGACGATCCAAATGACGCGACGAATGGATTTTTCTCATGCCCAACACTAAGGCATAATATAAGGATGCTTACATAAATTTTTGGATGTCCGGATGTATTCAGAACGTAAGTTATGCGCGAAAGTGCAAACTTGTGCACTTTTTGACACTTTTAGTCCCTGAATGACCCAGAAGTTTATTTTAGCATACCAAACCCCTCAAAGCCTATTTCTAAGCCATGTAAAGGATATTTATGGTATGTTTAACTTATGGACATGTTCCAGAATGTTCGTTATAGTTCAGATTGGCATACTTTCGCAGTTTGTCAAGTTTAGTCCCTGTAAGCGAATTAACTTGTTTTTGCTATACCAAAGCCTTCAAAACTTATTTCTAAGTTATGTAAAGGTTATTTAAGGTACGTTGAGTGTATGTTGATGTTCCGGAGTATTTGTCGCAATAAACTGAGTACGTTTACGCACCAGTTTGCGTATAATGCTCCAGAAAGCGATGTAGAGTTTGAATTTGAACAATAATTGATATGTGCAAAACATACACATATTTATACAAGATCCCAAGTATGAAATACAATATTTCATCGGCTTGGTATTTGTTTGATGGTCGCGGTGACACAGGTGTCACATTTTTGGTGTTTTTCTTGCTTTTATAAACTTAAAAACGTGTTCTAAACTAATCGGGTGTGTTAAGGGAAGGTTTGGGTAACTTAAAATCTTGTTCTAAAAGGTTTGGTAATTTCCGGCCAAAATTCCGGCTTACTCCGGTGACCGGTTTCTGGATAAGAAGCTTCCTTTTTGGGCAATATTTTAAAAGTCAAATCTGAGTTGGTAGAAAGTTGAGGTCTGAACATACCTTCTGCCGAAAGTTGTCTACCAACCCCATCACCTTTTCACCAACCTGTCTACTTTGTGTCAGTGTGTCAGTTGTGTTCGAAAGATATCCTTCGAAGTCGAAAGATCATCTTTCGATCAAGGAGGTTCGACAGATACCCATCCTTCGAACATCTTTCGAAGTCTGTGAGTTATCTTTCGAGCCAAGGAATCTTTTCGAAGGATATATCGTTCGAGCTACTGTTTCTTTTCGAAAGATAAGGATCCTTCGTCTTGGAGAATCTTTCGAAGTCATTGTTCGAAATTCAACAGTGATCTTTCGAACACTGTTGATCCTTCGAACAGGTGTTATCTTTCGATTCTTATCTGTTTAAGTTAACAGTTGTGTCTTTCAGGTCTTTCGATCCAGTATCCTTCGGCTGTTTGTTCATTTCCACATATTAACATAGTTTGTGAACATTGAATTTTCAAAAAGAAAAACTTGTTTTTCAAATTTTTAAATCAATTTTCACTTAATATATTAATTTTTATAAAATGGGAACAAACGGTCAGTGGGATCCATCCGCGTGGACTACAACAACTTTGACTCCACAATCATCAGCTACGCAATCATCAGCCACGCAATCTGCGTCAGAGTTCAACAAAACTGCATGGATGCAGGCTATTGCCCCACCTCAAGCTGCAATGATAACTGCAAATCAATGGGCATTGGTCACAAATCAAAGCAGCAGCATTCAAGCCATGATGCAGAACGACAATGAAACTGGTACAAGCACAAAACCGCCAAAACTAAATCACATCAATGATTGGGGATGGTGGAAAGAAAGGCTGAGAACTTATGTTCAGGGGCAAGGTCAAGATCTATGGATGTGTTTCTTCACTCCATTTGAAAATGAGTTGGAAGTTGCAGGATCTAATCCAGAAACTTACAGCACTATGTCTGATGATGATAAGAAGAAATTTGAGTTGGAAAAGAAAGCATTCATGATTCTCACGCAAGCTCTTCACAGAGACATATACCACCAGTTTGTTTACTGCACGACTACTAAAAGCTTGTGGGATATGCTCACATTACGATGTGAAGGAAATGCCCAGTCTAGGAAGATCAAGCAAGAATTGCTGAAGAAAGAGTTTGAAGGTTTCACGTGTATGGAGAACGAGGGTTTGGCAGAGTTGTCTACAAGGTTCCATCATCTGTTGAGTGAAATGTTTGCTTTTAGAGTCACTGCCACTCCACAAGAAATGGTGAAGAGATTTGCTGATAGCTTACCAGCAAAATGGAGCGGTTATCTTGAAATTCTCAAGGAAAATGGTGTTCTGGACACAATCACCGTTTATGAGTTAATTCAAAAATTGGAGAACAAAGATGTACAAGAAAAGCTAAAGGCAAAAAGAACAATAACTCCTCAGAATCCAGAGATGTACTATGGGATTGCAGGTGGTATTAGTGGAGAAAAACCAGCCTCTCAACATGCGAAGCTTCAAACAGCTTTCATCTCAAACACCGGACCTTCCACAACAAATCAGTTTGATCCTTCAGCATACCCGATGATGTATTCAAGACCAGATTCTTCTTCTCAACAACAACAACAGACAGCTCAGCAATTCATACCACCGCCTTTCTTAGACCCAAGCAGAGCTCAGCAGCAACAACCGCAACAGCAAGGGTTTTATGGAAACTCTTCAAACTTTCAAGCCACTTCCAATCCGAACACAGTCAGATTAGACACTTCCAACTTTTCCAAAGTCACTGTCGAAATAGCCAAGGAGCATATGGAGATGTTGAATACCTTGGTTAGTGCTTATTGTGGATTAGTTGCAGGTCAGATTGGGAATATCAATCTAACTAATGAAGATTATCAGCAAGTGGATAAAGAAGAGTTTGAGATGATGGATATTAAATGGGCTCTTGCTAGTGCAATTCGAAGAGCAAAGGAGTTTATGGAAAGGACTGGGAGAACCAACTTGGAAAGCAACAACAACACCAAGTATGGTTTTGATAAGAATGCTGTCACTTGCTTCAATTGTGGTGAAAAGGGTCATTTCAAGCGGGAGTGTCAGAAGCCACCTAAGCAAGGCAATCAGAATCCCTTCAGGAATCAAAGACAGCCACAACAGCAACAGAACAACAATTCTGACAGATCAATAGTTCCCGTTGGAGGAAATACATCTGGTTCCACAAACACCAATCCCCACACAGGATTAGTTGTTCAAGCTGATGAAATATGCAACTGGAATCTTCAGCTCGGAGAAGGAGGAAATGGTGGAACAGCATGTTATGCTAATGTGGTTGAAAAGGTAGTTGAACCCGTATCTGCTGGTGAATCTTCGGAAGATGAAGATAGTTCGGGTTATAGTGGGAGCATGGATGGGGAATCACTTGATGCTGGTGATTTATCAAGTGATGCTTTAGATTTGGAGGTTGATGAGCTTTTGGCTGAAGCTGAAGCATTATGCAAGAGGAGATCTATTCTTTGCCAGAAATCTGCTGGAACTTCCGAGAAGCTTGCTCAGTTTTTCTCTGAAGATGGATCTTTTTCTTTTCATACAGCCTTTATGGCTCATGTAGAAGGTCAAACCTCTCAGGTATGTGATACTAACTCTGACTCTATTTCTGCTTCTGTTGAATGTGCAAAGTGTTTAGAATATGCAGAAAAGGAAATTCAGTTTGAAATCACGCACAAACACAATCAAGAATTGATTGTAGATCTTTCTAAAGCAACCGAAGCTAACTTGTTTTTAACCAGAAATGAAAAGGAGTTTAAAGCAACTTAAAACATGATGTTTCTGAATTACAAAAGGCTGTTTTGAGAAAACAACATGCTAACAATAATCTAATTGACACAATTGAAAAGCAAATGGTAGAGTTAGCAACAGCTCGATGTGAATGTGAGACAATTAAGCAGAAATTGGAAAGCTATTCCAATTCCCGCTATGTTTTGGATCACATTATTGATGTTCAAAAGAAAAAGGGGGATGCAAAATGTATTGGTTACAAATCATGTCCTCCCCCGATGAATCACAATTACTCCAAGTTGCCTGATGACGAGGATATGCCCCGTTTTGAACCTACTGTGCCACTCGGTCTAGATGACTTTGCAGCAGGCCTCGGGTTCACAACTGGTACATCATCCTCGGGTCAATCAGAATCTGAGAATGTGACAGATTCATCGCGTGTTAAGGAACAGAGTCCTCCCATTATTGAGGATGCTGATTCTTCGGACGATGAATCTGAAGAAATTGTGAAACAACAGTCTAACTCGGTTACAACAGATATTCCTATCGAGAATCACATTCTGTGTGATCCACCAGTGAAACCGAGTAAGACTGAAATGTCAAAAGCAATGGAATCCCTTGTAGTTAGCTCTGAAGGGAATAACTTGTTGTATACGCTCAAAGGAGATAGCAAAATCTACTCTAACAAAGATTTTCCAATTAAAAATGTAAATCAAGATTTAATTGAGCAAATTTTTGAAGGATGCACTGATAAGTTTTTGGGGAACAAAAGTGGAAAAGTTACAGTTACTCAATGTGATCCAATTCCGTGTGAACAAATTAGAAAACAATACGGAAACCAAAAACTACCAATTGAGCGAAAACAACAAGTCAACTCCGGAAAGGGTAAGGTACAGGGAAAGAAGGCTCAGAACAAGAATGTTCAAGCACCTAAAGTTCAGCAGCCTAAGACTGAACAACCAAAGGTTCAACAACCTAAAGCTGAACAGTCTAAGGCTACTCAACCTAAGGCTGCACAACCTAAAATTCAACAATCAAGGGTTGAGCAACCTAAGGTTCAACAACAAAAGGTGCAAAACAAAAGAGCTCCTGTTAAGAAACAAGAACCAAAAATGAACTTTGTTGGATCCACTGGTTCAGACAAACTTGAAACATTTCAGGATAAATCTAATGTTGATTTTGTAAAACAAGTTAGAATTTTAAAACAAAATGATCAAAATAATTACACCCAACACACCAACGGATGTGATTTAGGTCCTAGTACGTCTAGATCACAAAGTTCATTGTCTGGTTCTTCGTCTGGTCATCAACATGTTTCTCCGAGGTTTGTAGAGCGGAGAACATGCTTTGAATGTGGCACAGTTGGGTATATTGTAAGATACTGCCCATACCTGCAAAAGTTGAAGTCAAAAACGAGTGCTCCCCAAGAAACCAATTACCAAAAACGACCTGTTTCCCCGAAACAAGACCCACGTGTCTTGAAAGAAAGGGAAAAGAAGTTAAAACAAAAGAATCAAAAGGTAATTGAGAAGGCCTTAAAATCAGAGGTCAAAGAAGAAAAACCTGTACAAGCAAAATCTACAATTGTAAAACCAGTAAATGCAAAAACAATTAATACAAATACTGGTAAAGGACAAACAGCTTGGAAACAAAAACAGGTAATTCAATCAGGGGGAGCATCACAGATTCTTTTTCCTAATCATCAAGTGATTGAAATCACTTTCCTTGATGATCAAGGACGACCCAAGCCCACAAAGGCTTGGGTCCCCCTCTCAAACTGATAAGTTAGTTGCATGTGCAGGCGGCTCCAGGAGGAACTATTAATAGTCATTGGATTGTTGATAGTGGGGCTTCCAGGCACATGACGGGCGACTATCGTCTTCTTTTCGATGTGCGAAGTATAAGAGGAGGATATGTTGCGTTTGCTGGAGACAAAGGAGGGTATATCACCGGCGAGGGAATGGTCTCAAATGGAATTGTGAGTTTCGACAAAATCAATTATGTGCAACAGTTGGATCACAATCTCCTGAGTGTTTCTCAGATCTGCGACAAGAAGTTCACCGTGCATTTTGATGATGCCGGTTGTTATGTGCTGAAGCCAGGATTCAAGATTCCCGCAGAATGGATTCTCTTATCAGCACCAAGAGTTAATGATTTGTATGTCCTTGATATGAGTCAAGCAATAACTCAGTCCAAACAAGTTACTTGCTTTATTTTAAAAGCCACTGAAAAGGAGACGATCTCTTGGCACAGACGGATGGGTCATATTCACCTCAGAAAAATGAATCACCTTGTCAAAAACAATTTGGTGAGAGGTGTCAATGTGAAGAATTTTCAACTTCAAGATGTCCGTGTGCCGTGTCAGAAAGGGAAGCAAATCAAGAAATCACATCCATTGAAAAAGGTTAACACTGTAAACATGCCACTCGAACATCTGCATATGGACCTTTTCGGCCCAGTCAAACACAAGAGTGTGCACGGGGAGGTTTTCTGCTTGGTAGTTACTGATGACTATTCAAGATTTTCATGGGTTGACTTCATGGTTCACAAGAGTGAGACTCCAGAAATTCTAAAGAATTTGATCACCTTGTTGGAAAATCTTTATAATCTAAAGGTGAGGCGAATTCGAAGCGACAACGGAACCGAGTTCAAAAACAGGGTTATGGATGAATTTTGCGCTGCAAAAGGAATCCTTCATGAATACAGCTCTCGGTACACGCCACAACAAAACGGAGTCGCTGAAAGAAAGAACAGAACCTTAATTGAGACTGCAAGAACCATGTTGGTTGAGTCTCAGCTTCCAGTTCGATTCTGGACTGAAGCTGTTGCCTCGGCTTGCTACACGTTAAACAGGGTTCTCACAGTGAAAAGACATGGCAAAACGTGCTTCGAACTCCTACACAAGAAGACTCCTGACTTGGAATATCTAGAACCTTTTGGAGCACCATGTACCATGATTGAGCCTGACGGGAAGTTTGGTGCCAAAGCTATCGAAGGTTACTTCCTTGGGTATGCTACTCCTAATCTGCGAGTATGGAATCTGACTACCAAAAGGATTGAAGAATGGGGTGAAGTAAGAGTTCAAAGATATTCTAATCCTCCGAAGCCTTCTGGAGATCCATGGATGTTCGATTATGATGGTCTTTTCGACTCATTTAATCTGCCGACATTTGATGATGACAATGCAATTGCTCAATTGTTGTCTGAAAGCGAGAATGCGACTGGCTCTCAGCTAGCTCGCCCAATCATTGTTGACTCACAAGCATCTTCTTCTGTCAACAATCTCGTTTCAAATGAGGTGTTTAATGATGCTGTCGATTACAATTTGTCATCGGAAGATGAGGAGTATGTTGATGCAAATGATGGTGAAGTAGTGCGTCCGGTTCAAGGTACTTCAGAAGCAACGGATCCAGTGTCTGCGCCAATTATTCAAGAAGAAAATGCATCATCTTCTACAACTCAACAGCTTCAGAATGATATCGGGAATTTAAATATCAATAACTTGAGGTCAAATGTTGAAATTCCTCCAGTTTCTGAAACCCGAATTCATAACATTCATCCTCAGCAGAATATTATAGGTGATGTTCTCAGTGGTGTAAGGACAAGGAATCAAATCAGAAATAACGAAAATGCTGGCTTGTATGCTGAGATACGAGAATCGGGACAACAAAATGATTGGTCTTTCGCCTGCTATGTTAGCCAAGAAGAGCCTAGATCTTGGAAGGAGGCATTGAAAGATGATTCCTGGGTGGAAGCCATGCAAGAAGAACTTCAGCAGTTCGAGAAGTTGGGCGTATGGAAATTGGTTGATAGGCCCGACAACTACAAGAAGATCGGAACTCGTTGGGTGTTTAAGTGCAAGAAGGACGACCGTGGGATTGTTGTCCGAAACAAAGCAAGGTTAGTTGTTCAAGGCTTCAGTCAGATCGAAGGTATTGACTACAATGAAGTGTATGCACCTGTTGCTCGTCTGGAGGCTATTAGAATCTTTCTAGCCTACGCATCCTTCAAGAAATTCAAGGTGTACCAGATGGATGTTAAAAGTGCTTTTCTTCACGGAGTAGTCGAAGAGGAAGTATATGTCGAGCAACCACCGGGGTTTGAAGATCCATTACATCCTGACAGAGTTTTATTACTTAACAAGGCGTTATATGGTCTTCATCAAGCACCCAGAGCCTGGTATGAGACACTGTCTACCTACCTGCTGAGCAATGGGTTTAGACGGGGTTTGATCGATTGTACCCTCTTCATCAAGGAAAAAGGTGAAGATCTTCTGTTGGTACAGGTGTATGTCGATGACATTATCTTTGGCTCTACCGATGATAAACTATGCAAGGAATTTGAAAAGGTGATGCAAGATCGATTCGAGATGAGTGCGATGGGTGAAATGACGTTCTTCTTGGGTTTGCAAGTTAATCAGTCCGAATCTGGAATTTTTATCCATCAAACCAAGTACGTCGGAGACATCTTGAGCCGGTTCCAGATGTCCGATTCGAAGCCAATTTCTACTCCTCTTCCGCAGAATCACGGGATTACTCCGGATGAAAAAGGGGATGCTGTGGATTCTTCACTTTATCGTGCTATGATTGGATCCTTAATGTATCTCACCGCATCAAGACCCGACATTATGTATCCAACTTGTCTTCTCGCTAGGTACCAAGCGAATCCGAAGGTCTCTCACTATGCTGCTGTCAAAAGGATTTTTCGTTATCTGAAGGGTTGCCCTGACACCGGGTTATGGTACCCTAAGGATGATAACTTCAATCTCAAGGCTTACAGTGATTCTGATTTCGGCGGCTGCAAGAAAGATGGCAAATCAACTACAGCAGGATGTCAGTTCTTAGGCAATCGCCTAGTCACTTGGCAGTGCAAGAAGCAGACATGTGTGGCTACATCTACATGTGAAGCGGAATACATTGCTGCGTCTAGTTGCTGCTCCCAGGTTCTATGGATCCAACAACAGATGCGGGACTACGGTTTTGAATTCCTAACTACTCCTATTTATGTTGATAATGAAGCTGCTTTACAGATCACTAGAAATCCTGTACAGCACTCAAAAACGAAGCACATCGATATTAAATATCACTTCATACGTGATTGCTTTGAAAAGAGACTTATCGATGTGGTTCACATTCATACCGATCACCAACGTGCCGACCTTTTTACCAAAGCATTTGATAAATCAAGATTTGATTATTTACTTTTGGTAAACGGCATAAAGGTGAAGCAAGAGTAACCGACATCGGGAAATCGTTTTTGTAAATATTTTTCTAAAACCAAAAATCCAAAAATATGTTTTTACTTTATTTTATTTTTGAATTTTAGGGGGAGAAAGTTTCAAGAAAAATACAAAAACATTGAAAAACCACAAAAATACAAAAATATGTCTTTAATTTATTTACTTTCTGCATTTAAGGGGGAGAAAATTCAGAAAAACACAAAAACAATAGAAAAACAAAAATGAGTTTCTTGGTAATATAAGAGAAAGTGATATTACGTCAGAGGTCGGTTGAAACATGCTTTTAGAAATCAAAAGAAAAGAAAATGATAAGTAGCTCTACTAATGATGTACCGGTAGACTCACGATCATTTTAAAGTATGCAGGAGATATAAACATAACGAACTGAAAACCGCGTGGCAACCGCTCGTTGGCATATGGTCTTGGTACCGAAATTTCGTTTGATAGATTGCCGAGGTTTTGAGATATTCGGGGTTTATGCTGTTTATCATCTGGGTATCATGGTTGTTTCTATAAAAGACAAAGTCTAAGTTCTTCCATGATACCATATATACGTGTACATAATTCATACTGCATTCGACCTCAATAAGTGATAAACAATCACATGTCCATACGAAATAAGTGATAAAATATCACATTTATCCGGGAGTCAAGTTCGTCTCTCTGCTGTACGGAAGTACTGACCTGTTCACGGACTTGCTCCTGTGCCCTCATGCATCGAAAATCAAGTTCCTCATCAATAAGTGATTCTATCACATAGGGCTTGTTTTCACTTCAAAATAAGTGACTTGTTCACATTTTATATACGTTAAAAACGGATGATAAATGGTATACTCCCCAGTAAGATGAACTCTCGTGCATACCTTGATACGGGAATGTGTCGTGAGTGGATGAACACCGGTCGGTAAGTATAAATCATACCTTAAATGTATCTCATTGTATTATGATTACACTTGATTGTTGAGTTTAAGTGGATAACAATATCGGTAATTGTGGTAGAATACTTATCCACTTCTGTAAAAGAATTTTAAAAGGAAATGTGTTTTGACAAAAGACCGCAAGCTGATATGATTCTCTTCACCAGAAACTCGCAAAAATATTGTTGTGCTTGTACATATTTACTTACTGCTTAATTTTTCTTGTCTTATTTTAAACAGTTTTGTCGTTTGGTGCATATCAGCACGACATTAGCGGTGATGTCGTTTGATAACATTCAAAGGATATTAAAATTGTTATCTTTTATTTTATCAAAATCCAAAATCCAAAAAGATTTTCATTTTAATATTATTTTTGATTAACTGATGTTGGTGCTCAATCCGATACCTGACAAGCCGAGATACTTCATAAAACTAACCTTTGCAAAACTTCATAACGGACAATTTTTCAAAATGGTCATTTCTGAAAACCTCAAAAATTTGAAGGGTTTGAATTGGAAATTCCCAAAAAAAAAATCCAAAGTGTTGGTGGAAATCTGATCCTTCGAGGAAGCAATGGCCCTCGAAAGATCAGATGGTCAATGAAAGTCAATGAAAGTCAATCATCTCAGTCGAAAGATGAATTGGTCAACGAAGGATTTGACCAATTTGATCTTTCGAGCTGATCAAATCTTGTTGAAAGATGGAAAAGGTCGAAAGATATCCTTCGAGGATCCTCATAAATATCTGGTATCCTTCGATCCAGATCCTTCAAATATCTGGTATCTTTCGAGCCATATATGGATCCTTCGACCCAAGGCTGATCTTTCGAGACACCTTTTTATCTTTCGAAAGGTCATTTATCCTTCGAGATGGTTCGACTTTCGAGGTCAGACTATAAAAAGGTCATCTTCTTCATTTGAACATAACAGTTTCAACTTTCATCACTCAAAACCCTCTCATTACCCTGAAACTCTGCCAAAATCAAAACTAGTTAAGATCAGGATTTTTACATAACATTCTCGGTAGGATAACCCTAATATATTTTACAAACAACATTTTGTGATTAGGATAATCCTCTTTGATCATGTGTTTTCTAATTTTCTTTGTTCTTGAACTTTTGAAAAAGATGAATAACATGTGATGGATGTAATGTGCAAATGTTATAAACATGTTAATGATAAGTTTTTAATGAGTATCATGTTCATAACAGTTTTGTATTGAATCTTGATGTCCAAAAATTGTGTGTTTGGGTTAAACAGAGTAGTGGTTTGGGTTTAAGGTCTAAATTGATACATGTGCGTATGTTCAGTGTCCGAGTGGGTCTAAATGTTGATGTTTTAAATGGTTGTTAATGTTGTTTTTATCTGGCATAAAACATACTTGAAAACCACTTGAAACTATTACCGGAAACAATCTTAAAAATCCCACCGGAAAATTTTCCGATGATCTGTGTTGCCGGAAAACAAAACGAAAGATGATGACTCATAACCTCGAAAGATGAGATGTAAAATATCTTTCGAATTGGAAATCGAAAGATGTTAGATTTCTCGAAGGATTCATCCTTCGATTGATCAGACCTTTCGAATGATCAAGACATCTTTCAAATTCTTGATTCTTCGAAAGATGATCCTTCGATAAGGAATTTCATCCTTCGAGGAAAGTAACATCCTTCGAACAGTCAGTCATCCTTCGAACCATGTTTCAATCCTTCGATGGCTAAATGACATCTTTCGAGGGTTCAACACTTAGAAATTTTTCAAGAAATTGAAATTTTTCTAAAGTGTGAAATCCTTGTTGACTGTTTGACTTTTCTCATTACGTGTCAATGTTTTGATGTACAGAAATGGCACCGAAAGTGAGAAAGGAACGGGCAAAGCCAACAAAGAAGGAGAAATCTGAGGTTGAATCTATGTCTGAACCTAGACATAACATGGCAGCTTATCTTCAACCGGAGGGCAAAATCAGTCCGGAATTCACGGGAATTATGGAGTATCTTCATCGCGCTCGTATCAACTATGCAATCACTACACAGCATACTGCTTATCAATCTCATATCAAGGAGTTCTGGAATTCGGCTGTGGTTGAAACAGTGGAGAACAAGGAAGTGATTAATGGATCAGTTGCTGGGAGACCCGTGGTGATTACAGAGAACACCATCAGAGCACGCTTGCAACTAGGCGATCAACCAGAAGATTCTACTTCTATTGATTTACAATGTCAGCGGGGATTGCTGATGAGGCTACGGTACAGCGACAACGTTCTTGCAAATCAGATCAACAAGAAGTTTATGCCGCTTCGATACAAGCTCTTGTTGCATATCCTTATTCACTGCCTGAGCAACAAAAGATCTGGATATGATCTGTCGCCGATTGATTTAACGGGATTGTTTACGGCTTTGATTCTGAATAAGCCGTTCAACATATCTCGTTATATTTTCGACAATCTGAAGGAAAATGCTCGAAGGCCACTCCCGTCAGCTACTCAACGAACATCTACCAAGTTTTGGCTGTATCCTAGATTTCTGCAGATGATTGATAATCAGATTCCAGATCTTCCTAAAGCTGAAGCAGATGTTCTACCTGTCAATCCGATGAATGAGCGTACTCTACTGATCTTCAAGTCCATGTCCGCCTATACGGAATCGGATCCAATTAGAAAGCTTATTGGTCATCTCGATGTTCCGAACTACGAGGCACCGCAGAACAACAAATGGCGTCGAGCTGCGAGTGATTCTGATAATGAAGAGCCAAGGTTAATCGCTTTGGCTAATACGCAGCTCGGGGCTAAGCATGGTATTAAAGCATCGAGCAGAAAGTCTGCTGGCAGTTCCAGTGCTGCAGCACATGTTGAAGTCGATGTGAATGTTGCTGCAGAAGAAGTTCAGGGAGTGTTTGTCGATCCTGATGCTCGTGTTGGTGCAGGTGGTGATGGTGGTACTATAGTTGGTGAGACAGGCGGTAGTGAAGGTGGAGCTGGTGGTCCTGCTAGTCAGTCAGGTAATGTTGTGACTGACAAAGGCAAAGGAAAGGCGGACGAGCCGAGGAAGTTGATAGATGAAAGCAGTTCATCTTCTGAAGATGAAGGAGGTACTGGTGACGATGGTTCGTCTTCTGAGGATGATAATCCTCCTCCTCCAGGGATGCGAAAGGTCTATGATAATCGCGGGAATCTCCGTTTTGAACGAATAGAGAAGACGGTTAGAACTGGAGAATCTGACAAAGATGAGGATTATATCCCTGCTGCTCCGGGTTTTATTAGAAAGAGGAAAGCAAAAAGACAGGGTACTCGTGCGTCAAAGAAAACGGCTGGTGATTCCTCTATTCCTGTTTCTATTCAGCTTTCAACTGCTCCAGAGCAACAGCTGCCTCCTGTTAGTGATCAACTGACTGCATCAGAGACGCTGGACCTGATGTCTTCTCCTCAGAGGTCTTCTGGGACGCGCACGGTGTCTGTTGATCAACAGCCGCCTGCAACTCCCGCCTCAGTTACACATGTCCGACCTCCTCTTGTTATTACTGGTCCCACAGGTGCTTCTGGTCAGGCTGGTCAGTCTGGCTCCTCAGGACCTGAGCCTTCGCGACCGACTCTGGTAGAGACTTTGTCTGTTTTATCTGAAGCTGAAAAGATTCAGTTCCTGATTGAACAAGTCAGTGAATTGGGTTCTATAGTCGGTCGGCATACAAGAACGATTGAAGAGTATCGTGTGCAACGAACACGGGATGTGGAGGCACACAACAAGTTAGTCTCAATTGTTGATGCCCAGAATCTTAAGATAAATGCACAGGCTATAGAGATCGAAAGGTTAAAAGAAGCCAACAGGGCTCGTGATAGGGAGGTCGAGATAATGAAAAGGCATAGTACTGTGTTGGAGAATGAGGCAAAAGCACTAAGGCAGAAGCATGAAGAGCTGTCAGAGCGCTATAAAAATCGCGATGATCGATTAATAGAAGGCTTCAAGCCTGTGTACGCAAACTTCAAGAAGATTAATCAGAAAGTGGGTACGCTGTGGAATGAAAGATGCAATGCATTAGGCATTGTACCCTCAAGGCGTGAGGATGACAAGGATGATGATGCAGCAAATCCGGATCAACCAGCTGCCTCAGGTTCCGGTGCAACTGCATCCGGGGCTGCAGGTGGGTCTGGTACATCTCACGATGCTCCTACTGCTCCTTCCACAGCTACTACTGGCCCATCTGAGCAGACAGAAACACTAGAAACTTCTACAGGGCATGAGCATGTTAGTCTGGAACCAGAAACGTTTGCAGATCTCCCTGAATCCTCAGGTGTTCTTCAGTATCATCCAGTCACGGGTGAACTGTTAGAAGAGGGAGAACATGTTACTGAAATGTCTGATGAACAGGTACTGGCTCTGACAGAATTGGATGAAGTTGATGTGAGCATGATTGATGCTACTCCGTTGGTTCAGGACCAAACTGATTTCTCTACAATTGATGAAATCTTCATCGGTTCGGATCCTGAACGTCCTGTCTATGTTGGGCAAGATAATGCGAAGGTTAATGCTCTTGATGATGAGTATGTGGCAGAAAAGACAGCAGAATTTGCCAATCTTTCTTCAGATTCTCCGACAGCTCAAGAAAACCGTGAGAAGACTGTGAATGAATGGCGAGCGGATTTCCTAGCTAGGAATCCTCCTCCGCTCGCTCCGTTGGATCAGGTTAATTACATGAGTCTGGAAAAGAATCAGGCTCGGGGTCGTATCATTAGTTGGATGTTCGTTAAGGAACTTCACTGCATGGTCGTGAAACGAGAAAGTGCTCTGATACCACTTGTAGGTCCCTCGGAGGTTGAGGTTAAACCTTATCCTTGTTATGTTTAACACTCTAGCAAGTGCGGAATCCAAGCTAGAATGCAAACCGATAGTTTAAATGAAAGCACAAGCAACAAAGAGAAAGAGTAGACACACAAGATATCAAAGTTTTCCCTTGTATTTCAGTGGACACGGTTACAGCCCTTGACCAAACTGAAAATGCTCTCTACAAGACTTGGTTCACTCACATACACTGTCTCACTACTTTCGGATGTCTTACTGTGAAGTGAAACCATACATGGTATATATATACCCATAACAGATTGCATGCTCGAAGGATAAGATAGTCTGGTCGAAAGATCATCTATCGACCAGAATCATACCGAAGGATCCATACATACCTCGAAGGATGATATATCCTTCGAGGTCCATCTGTATCCATCGAAGGTTGTCTTTCGAGGTCATCGAAGGATATAAATATCCTTCGATGACATCCTTCGAACACAAACAAACTTACACACTAAGTGTTGAATGTTTGGCCAAGTCAAACCAGGAGGATGGTTGACTTGGTCAAACTTACATTCAAACACATATACAAATAAACAAAAGACGTAAACACGACAGACAAAAGACATCGTTTTATAATATTACAAAATACAGACAAAGTACAGACACAAGTGCACCAACATATCGTCCCTCTTACATTTGAAAACCCATTTTGTAATGATTTTCCTTTGACCCTCCGGCAAATCAACTAACTTCCACACCCCCAATTTTTCAAACTGACTTAACTCTTCTTGCATCGCTATGACCCAAGAGTCTTCAGTAAGCGCCTCTTTGTAAGTTCTCGGTTCGATCTGCGAGATAAAACAACTTAATGAAAATTCAGTTTGTAAAGGTGCTACTGTAGAATAAAAACATGTTAAGCCCTGGTCAATTTGACGTCTCGTGCGAACGCCCGATTGCAATTCTCCTATGATCAACTCCTATGGATGATAAGAAAGAGTTCGCGGCATCACTTCGCTTGGAACATCTACATTTCCCTCCAGATTAGTAACATTTTGCTCTGCATCTTGTTCACCAACTTGGTTTGTTTGACTTGACAACTGCATCTGCTCCCCCTCAAGATCTGAATCACCATGGTCAAATACTGGCATGTTATCAGCTTCTTGATCATCATTCACCTCCGACTGATTACCAGGAGCAACTTCATCATCATGTTCACCAGCATTACTAGGACCTGCTTCATCGTCATTTGAAGTTTCCCGAGGTCTTCCAGAATACTCTGCTGGGAACCTGAGCTGCGACTCATACTCTCGCAAAATGTCCAGCTCATCAAAGAAATCTTCATCTTCCTCTGATTCTTCTCTCATGTCAAACGAATCCCAAAGTTTGTCATAATTATATCTCCATGAATCACCAGGATTCTGTGGCGGCATAGTGTAACCTTGACATTCAACATTCGCTGCTTCAATAATCCGCTTCTCGCTTGGAATGAAGACACGTCGTGTAGGACTTGAATAGCCAACAAAGATGCCATCAATGCTCTTCGGACCAAACTTTCCATTAGGCTCTATCACCGTACAGGGAGATCCGAACGGTTCTAGATACTTCAAATTCGTCTTGCGGTTATTGATTAGCTCAAAACACGTCTTGTTGAATTTCTTTACAGTAAGAACTCTGTTGAGAGTATAGCATGCAGTAGAAACAGCTTCAGCCCAAAAATTTATTGGCAACTTAGAGTCTGCATGCATAGTTCTGGCTGTCTCGATTAGCGTCTGGTTTTTGCGTTCTGCTACTCCATTCTGCTGCGGAGTGTACGGAGCACTAAACTCATGCAGTATACCTCTTTCATCACAAAATTCTTCCATCTTACTGTTTTTGAATTCAGTACCATTATCACTGCGAATTCTACAGATAGGCCTCTGGTACATATTCTCAATTCTTTTAAACAACGCCATCAAGCTGTCATACGTTTCGTCTTTTGATTTCAAAAACATAACCCAAGAAAATCTGGAATAATCATCAGTTACGACCAAACAGTAGTAATCTCCTGTTATACTCTTGACATTCACTGGACCAAACAAATCCATGTGAAGTCTTTCCAAAGGTCTTGAAACTGAATTGACTTACTTTGTAGGGTGTGACTTTTTCTTCTGTTTGCCTTTGACACAACTTATGCACTCCTCTTCCAGATGAAAACCTTTGACATGCACTCCTGTAACCAAATCGTTATGCACCAAGTGATTCATCTTCCTTAGGTGAATATGCCCCATCTTTCGGTGCCACAATCTTGACTCTTTTTCCGTTGCTCTTGACACAAAACAATGAGCCTGGCCCGTGGTTGTAGTAGCGACGCTCATGTCCAACACGTACAGATCATTGACTCTTGGTGCCCTCATGATGATCCATTCCTCGGGTATCACAAATCCCGGTTTCAAAATAAAACATTCTTTGTCGGTGAAATGAGTAGTATACATCCTGTCACAGATCTGGGAGATACTCAGCAGGTTGTTCTCCAGCTCAGTGATGTAGTTAACTCTCTCAAACGTTACGATGCCGTTCGATAACGTTCCTTCACCTATGATCTTTCCTCCTTGATTACCCGCAAAACCCACATAACCACCGTTAATATTCCTCACATCATACAGCAATGCGGTCTTCCCTGTCATATGTCTCGATGCTCCACTATCCATGATCCACCTGGATACAAGTTTTGGAAGATCCTGCACATAACAAATCATCATTTAAACAACTTCAAGAAAAATGCCGATTCATGCTTCGCAAACCAGGAAGCTCCGGCAATTCAAATTGTTTAGTCAAACATGGTGTCCACCCAGGCTTCATCAGCCTTAGGTGTAACCTTGACTCTCGCAATTTGAATTTTGAAATTTTCAGCTTTTAGAGGTGGAAAATTTGCATCATAATCAACCGTAATTGATTCTTCAGCCTTTTTCACCTCAGAAGTTGAAACTTTCTTCTCAACTTTTGATTCAATTTTTGGTTTCCACACCTGTTGAGTTACTGCAACCCTTTTGTAAAATTTATCATTTTGAGTTACCAACTTCTTTACGGGTTCATTTTTCACTTTGATGTTATCAATTTTAACATTCTTCTTTTCAACAACCCTTTTCTCAACAATCATCGGTGCTTTACCCTTCACATCAACCTTCTTCTGTTGAACTTTCACAGCTTCAGTCTTAGGCTTCACAAACGTACACTTTCGTGCAATGTGACCAACCTGATCACACCTAAAACAAGTACGAGTATCAGCTACCCGACTCGTGCCTTCAGACTGAGCCTGTGAAGCTCTCCTCTCAAAGAACTCTTTGTTAGATTTTGAAAAAATTTGTTTCTCTTCATCAGCAAGTGAACTCGAACTGTTCACAAACTTTTTCTTCTCGACCAACCTCTTGTTTGGAACATTTCTTTTCTGATACGGTTTACCCCCCCTGATAACCACCCGACCAGTTGTTTCTATTGTTAATGTAAAAACGTGGTGGATTAACAGATTTCTTGTTATAAACCCTATCTTTCTTTCGACTCAGATTATTCACTGCTGACAACTCGACTTCAACCAGTTTGAAAACATTTGTCAACTTGTTCATGTTTACATTCTCGATCGGAAACTCTGAATCCGAAAACAACTTATCCGATCCTGACATCTTGTACATGACAAGACCGGGCTCATCATTTAAGTTGTTCTTGGACTTTTGTTTCGGAATGTATTTATCCAAGAAACACCCATCCTCATCAGAAGTGTCACAATCCGGTTTTAGCACTTTGTCAACCACACTTTTCACCACATCATTTTGGACACTTTCGTCATTGGAAGACGTGAACGTGACATCAATGTTCTCAGGAAGTTTAACTTCACTTTCTTCCTCAAGTTCAACCAAACTAGATTGCTTTTTCGTGTAATTATCCAAGACTGGCGGTGGAACTTTGTGAAAACCTACACCCGTTCCATCAGAAAACACATCCTCACCAGCTTTGTTTTTCCCAATAGGTTTGGGAACTATATGCTGCAAGACAAAGCTTGCTGAGCTATAGTTGTTTAGCTTCAACTGGATTCGTTCATTCTCAATTTCAGCCTCTTGAACTTTAAGTTTCAATTTAGCGATTTCATCCAGTTGTTCATTAATTGATTCTTCTTTTAGTCTCACTACAGCTCTTAGATGTTCGTTTTCTTTATAAGTTTTGCCATTATGATCATCACTATCTTTCACAATACTTTTAAGTTTTTCGAACTTTTCAGAAATTTGACGGTTTTCAAGAATTAACTTTTCATTTTCACTTTTAACTTTCTCATGTTCAATTTTATCATTTTCAATTTGAGCCGTTAATTCTTTAATCCGTTCAGTTGAAGCTTTTACTGTTTTGTCACGACCGAGAATCTGATCCTCAACATTTTTAACTTTCGTTGTCAGATTCTTAATTTTCTCACTGTTTACGTACGTGACAGTACTACAAAAATTGCATTCTTTGGTGCAGTTTTTGCAGTCAGCATTTCCGTCGATCTTTTTACCTGACGCATTTGTTGACACATTTGGACTGACCTGGCCCTTTGACTTAGTCACAGAATTAGAGTCTACCTCAAGTGCTTTCGTAGCCAGCACTTTGTCAGCCATCTTTCCCAGGTTCTCTGCCGTCAACTCCTGCGTAGTATCAATCAAGCCAGTATCAATCTGCTTTGCTTTCTCGAACTCTTCTTTTTCTTTCTTCTCTTTCTCTTCTTTCTCCTTTCTCTCTTTTTCTTTTTCTTCTTCAATCATCTTCTCTGTTGGCGTTCCCCACCACTTGTGCTGCCAGTACTCATCATCCTCTTTTATCTCCTTGATGATGGCTTCCATATCGAGTGTGCTGTCATCAATCGCAATGTTTCCATACTGATTAAGGTAGCATTCTCTGTCTGGATCCCATCTATTTGCTCTTCTTGCTTCCAGATAAATGCGAAAGATCCTCAAGATTCTGTTTTCAGCAATCATTTTTCGATAACAGTACTTTTGCTCATCAGTACGATCATCTAACCATGGAATCGGTTCATCATCATTCGCCATGAATGCGTAAACAACCGCATCTTCTTCCGGTAACACTTCCTTACTCCAATCGTACCCCTCATCATCGTAAATCACAGCGAGAGCCCTTGATTTGTCTCTGTTATCTTCAGTCTGCTTCAATCTCGGCGGCTCGGATTTATTCTGATGATAGATTGCCTTTTTGTAGTAATCATCTCGAAACGGATTCTCCGACTCATCAGCATATGCATTTCTGCATTCCCGCTTGAAGTGACCCTTCTGCTTACACTTAAGACATGTCACCTTTGACTTGTCGAACCCCAACTTCGTAGATGGACCACCGATCGTTTTTCTCCTGGTAATTTCCATGAAGCGTTGTGCGCGTCGAACAGCACTCGCCATCGCCCAACGAATGTCGATCAGCTCCATTTCTTCGGGGTCTATCTGATCGTAATCTTCTTTCGTCAGATTTGTATTCCCGATCTTACCAGCCACCAACCCTTCATATGATTCCAACACAGATGCCAAGAAAACCATCTGTTGCTTAGCCGACTCCTCATCAAAATTCTGTGCGTTCTTCAAATCTATCGCGATGTTGCAGGAAAACTTCGCATCAGAACGATTTGCAGAAGACGTAGATCCACTGTGATAACCACTGTGGCTTCCGCTGCTTGGACTGCTTTGACTTTCTTTACTAGCTGAAGAAACATTCTCAGCAGAAAATGCAGTTTTTGGAGAAGTAGCTTTCGGCATCAAGCTTTTCGGATAGTACAGATCCAGGTTTTGCTGATAATATGAGTGATTGACTTTGTATGTTTTCTTCAGTTCTAGCTCATGACTTTCAAGTCTCTCAATCACCAAATTTGGAGTCAAAGCTTCAGGAGCAATAGTGTTCTTCAACATCAGTGCGTAGTATCTCCAATCCACTTCATCTGGTAATGAATCAAACAGTTTGTCAACAAGTTCTTCATCAGAATATGTGATCTTATGTCGTGCAAGTTCCAGCTTCAGATGACCGAACCTTTCAATCATTTTGCAAACCGATTCATTTTTAAGACAACCAAACATGTCAAACTCTTTTCCAAGAAGTTTCGTTTTATTTTTTACAATTTCTTTACTTCCTAGACACTTCTTCTTGAGTTTATCCCATAAATCTTTTGCATTGGAGTAGTCTATCAACGAAATGATGTCTTCCCGCACTGACTGAAACAGTAAAGCCACACACTTTTGCTCGGCTACAAATCCTTCAATTTCTTCAGCTAACCTCAATGCTTCACCATTCTTCTTTCCATTTGCATATCCGTTTTTCATACTTTTCCAACTTGCAAATGCGAATGCCATCAGCCAGTCTTTGAATTTTGTAGACCACCTACTATAGTCTTCTATAGCCATCAGCTTTGGAGGTTTGTTGAATGTACCAAATGCAGTCTCCGACTCCCAAGCTTCTTTCTTTTTCTCTTTCGGTGGATCCTCGTTCGTATTGCTCGAAGACGTATCATTATTTTCAGAACTTCCGGTGAATGCATACATGTCGCTGAAGGGATTCAAGAAAATATCATCCATTTTGATTGTACCTGCAAAATCAACCGACACTTAGAAAAATTTTTCGAAACTTTTAAAAAACAGGACACAAAAGCGGATCTATCTGTATAGGTGACAGATAAGCGGATCTGTATAGTTCAAATAAGCGAACCAGACTTCGAGCGGACCAGGTAATGTACGTTCGAGCGAACCAGATAATGCTCGTTCGAGCGGACCAGAAACTGTCCGAATAAGCGGACCAGATGAGCGAACCTGTACTTGAACAAATAAGCGGACCAGTAATGTATGTTCGAGCGGACCTGTATGTGTCCGTGCGAGCGAATCTAACACTAGGAATTTGTCTGAATGAGCGAACCACTTGGGTTATTTCGAGCGAATCTCTTGTGAATTTCGAGCGGACCTAGTCAATTGTTGTCTGAAAAAGCGAATCTCTATGTTCGAAAAAGCGAATCAAAGTTTTTACCCTGTTTTAACCAATTTTAGTCCGAATTTCAATCTAAAACTTTCTAGGATTTGTTATCAGTATGTTTTACACGTTATACTCCATTTTCAGACAATTTCAACCGTAGGAACCACTGTAAATTGAAAAAGTATGAGAGAAAGTGAGTAGAAAAGAGAGATTTCTGCAGATATAAGCTGTAGTAGTATGAACTCCTCGTCCTGAGCTCTGATACCACTTGTTGGACCGTTGTTCCGACCCGAAAAGTCAGCCGAGACAGTTCATCATCACATATAAAGGCGGAATCAGTATATATGATGTTACAACAGCTTGTCCTTTCAATTCCACTGCTTTTATTGCTTTCTAAGTAAATTTTGACAGAGTTTCGCTCCAGAGCACATACACGACTACTAGATCCGCTCAAATGAACAGGCTATATATAGACATGACTGGTTCGCTCATATGACTGCCATATGAGCGGACCTGTTACCATGACGTAAAAGCGAACCCTCTAAAAGCCCTATAAGCGAACCTAATATGACCCTATGAGCGGACCTTATATCTAATGTACATAAAAGCGAACCTAACTCATAAAATACATATTTCGACATTCTAGACCCTCTGTTGACCTATCTTGACCTAAGACTTCATGTAGACGTAGTCAACAGACATCCCATGCATCAACAGGATGAATGAGCATGAGTTAAGATTTCTAGCACCTCTGTTTCGGGCACACACCTCCGAATGACTTGATCCGGCCCGATCTTGAAAATATCCGGTTCATCCCAAATGTATTGCTTCACTTGGACCATAAATTGTTGTCTTCGCTTCTTGGTCCAATGATTTGGGATGGCACCCGTGGCTAAATAATTTATGTAGTGAGCATACCATGGTGCAACGAAGGTGGACATGGCTAGTAGTTGCTCATCGGGAAACCTTTCATTTATTTCGCTCAAATCTTCAATCCCTTCCACCGGGATCCGAGATAAGTGATCCGCCACTACGTTCTCACTTCCCTTTTTTTGTCTCGGATCTCTAAATCAAACTCTTGTAACAACAACACCCACCGGATTAAACGGGGCTTCGCGTCTTTTTTCTCCATCAAATACCGGACTGCGCTATGATCCGAGTATACCACCACTTTGCTCCCCCAAATATATGAACGAAACTTATCCAAAGCATACACCACCGCTAGTAAATCCTTTTCGGTTGTGGTGTAATTTAGTTGCGCTTCGGACAAAGTTTTGATTGCATAATAAATTACCACTGGCTTCTTGTCAACTCTTTGACCCAAAACTGCACCAATTGTAGTGTCGCTTGCGTCACACATGATTTTGAATGGCTTTGACCAATCCGGCGGTTGCAAAATGGGAGCCTTGACCAAATGTTCCTTCAAAACAGTAAATGCTTGCAAACATTCGTCAGTAAAGTCAAATGGAACATCTTTTAACAACAAATTACACAAAGGTTTAGTGATAACACTAAAGCCTTTAATGTAACGTCTATAAAAACCCGCGTGTCCCAAAAATGACCTTACACCCTTAACATTTTTCGGTGGTGGCAAAGATGATATTACCCTTATTTTTGCCTTATCCACCTCCAAACCCCTTTCCGATATTACATGACCTAACACAATGCCCTCTTGCACCATGAAATGACTTTTCTCTCAACTAAGCACTAAATTTTTCTCAACACATCTTTTTAAAACTTTTTGTAACTCGTTGAGACAAGATTCAAAACTAGTGCCAAAAATCGAAAAGTCATCGATAAACACTTCAAGCGACTCTCCAACCATGTCCGAGAAAATACTCATCATACAGTTGGAAAGTTGCCGGTGCATTACACAAGCCAAATGGCATTCGCCGAAAGGCAAAGGTACCATATGGACAAGTGAAGGTGGTCTTGTGTTGGTCATCCGGGTGTATTGCTATTTGATTATAACCCGAGCACCCGTCCAAAAAGCAGTAATATTTTTTACCCGACAATTTTTCAATGATTTGGTCAATAAAAGGTAGCGGGAAATGGTCCTTAGAAGTGGCGGCATTCAATTTGCGATAGTCAATACAAACACGCTACCCTGTAACCGGTCGGGTGGCGACTTGTTCACCATTTTCATCCTTAACTACTTGAATGTCGGCCTTCTTAGGCACAACTTGGGTAGGACTTATCCAAGAACTATCCGAAATCGGATAAATAATTCCCACATCCAACCATTTAATTACCTCTTTCTTTACTACCTCCCTTAGGTTCGGATTCAACCGTCGTTGAGCTTCTCTTGTCGGTTTTGCATCTTCGGTGGTGATTATCTTATGCATGACGATTGATGGACTAATTCCTTTGAGATCGGCAATCGTCCATCCAATAGCTCCCTTATTCTCCTTCAAGACTTCCAATAAAGCTTGTTCTTGCGCCATCTCTAAATTAGAGGCAATAATGACCGGTAATGTGTCATTATCCCCTAGAAAAGCATACTTCAAATGGATTGGTAAGTCTTTGAGCTCCAACTTTGGTGGTTCTTTTAATGATGGTTTAGTACCCGAGCTTATTTCCACCGGCAAGCTTTCAAATTGATGAGTCCATGGCGGTCGACCTTCCTTCAAAGCCATAGCATCCTGTTTTTCCTCTTCAACCTTTAGTGCACAAGCATGTACCTGTTTTGAAAAATCGCAAACACAAACATCTATGTCATCCTCCTCATACTCATGCGGGTGGCATCCGTCGACTAAATCTGCCATAAAACACTCATCAACACCAACACCAACAACATTATAATTGTTAGTAAAAACATTCAAGCGCATTTTTTGGTTTCCAAAAGTCATATCGACTGTACCAAATCTACAATCGATCACAGCATGCGCGGTGCTCAAAAATGGCCGACCCAAAATAACATTTTGTTGTTGTTTTGGGTCCGCGGATGAGTAGTCCAAGACTAAAAAGTCAACCGGGTAGTAAAACTCATCAATTTTTACAATCACATTTTGAACCATCCCCCGAGGTAGCTTATGAGACAAATCGGCCAAAACAACCGTTGTCTCTACCCTTGCTAACGGACCAAAATCGTATTGGTCATTTAAGCCCCCCGGTAAAATGCTCACCCGGCTCCAAGATCTAGTAACGCCTTTGCCATTTGAAAATTACCAACTTGTATATTTATTAATGGCGTACCCGAATCTTGGAGCTTAGGAGGAATCTCCCCATTCAAAACCGCACTTACTTGCCTGGTTAAGTCTACCCGCTTAGGCATTTTCTTCTTTTGTTGCCTTTTTTGTGTACATAATTCCTTTAAAAATTTAGCGTATGCGGGTACTTGTTTTATTGCATCAAGGAGTGGAAGGTTAATTTTAACCTGTTTAAACATGTCCCATAATTCTTCTTTTTGGGGACCTCTTGATGCAATAAAGTTTTTCTTACCGGGTCAAGTAAAGCCGATGGAAACGGGACTTGACTCGTTTCACCTTCATCTTTTTCTCTTTTTTCATTTTCACCCAACCCCGGTTTTTTAACATTTGATTCTTTAGGTATAACCGGTGAAACTTCATCATCGTCACTTTCATTACCCGTGACATCCTCAACTACCCCTTCAACCAAACCCGGTGACAAATTGGCTTTAAATTCTTTGCCACTTCTCAACACACTAACATGACTAATATTAACATTGTTACCTCGTGACGAACCATGGGAAGGATTTACCTTGGTGTCACTAGGAAGTTGACCTTTGTTCCTTTTCAACTCCGCCACGTCGGTTGCCAATTGACCCATTTGGGTTGTTAGTGATTGAGTGCTCTTGTCACGAACCTCATCCTTTTGCATCCGACTTCTTCAAGTTGATTCCATTTTTGCATGTCTTGTTGCATAGCCTGAAACATATCCATGACTTCATTTCCGCTTGATGAATTTTGACCCGAACCACTTTGACCCGTTTGTTGAAATTGCCCTTGATAACCATAATTGTTTCCACCCCTATAGTTACCTTGATTGTATGGTTGGCGAGGTGCAAAGTTACCTTGAGCTCCTTGAAAGCTTGGGTTTGCTTGGTTTGTCGCGTTCCCATAACGGAAATTAGGATGGTTTCGTAACCCGGGGTGGTATGTGTTGGAACTCATATTGAAATTTCGACCACCCCCTTGAATTGCATTCACTTCTTCGACTTGCCTTCCTCCACTCCTACTAAGCAAACCTCCGCCGTGTGGCCTATTTCATTGCAATTAGTGCACACATTGTACACTTGATTCGTGGTTTGCACGTTTCCACTCTCTACCCCATGCACTTGTGGCCTTTGTATCACATGCCTTGCGCGTCTTGAGGATTGGGCCTTCCTCTTGGAAGTCACCGCCATTTGTTCTAAAATGCCCAATCGTCTTGTTCAAAGTTTGTACCGAAAGTACCATTAGTAATCGACATCAAGTCACGTGCATCCTCCGAACTCAACCCTTCATGAAACGCGTTCAACAATTCCCAAAGTTGGATACCGTGATGAGGGCAATTCCTTAGCATCATATTGAACCTTTCAAACGCTTCGTGAAACATTTCCCCCAATTGTTGTTGGAAGCTTCTCAAACCTCTCCTTGCATCATTAGTCTTTTGGGAAGTGTGAAACCATCTCTTCGCTTTGTCTTCCAAAGAAAATTGGAAGAGAACCAACTTGACATCATCCGAAGAGAACCCTTGACCTCCAATGGTGTTGCAAAAAGAGTCATACGTCTCCAAATGGAAATAAGGTTCTTCCGTTGCTAACCCCTTAAACTTTGGTAGACTTTGGAGGGCGGTTGTTCTAACTTCAAAAGTTCTTCCGTCCGCATGATGAGGAATCACTACCGGCGAAGGATTGTTAGTGATAATAGGCCGGAAGTGAGCTTCGATTCCCCGGACTACTTCCCGGTGATGTCTTCGAGGGGCACCCAATGGTGCTCTTGGTTGACCCATTTGCCCTTGCATAGGTCCTTGAGGTGCAAATTGTCACACCCCGATTTCCACGTGTCTCACCGGTGGGCCCGGTGGGGGATTACCGTGACGTAGTTGGCAACAATATAGTCAAACCACACAATATATCAATGCACAGCGGAAGCATAAAGATAATTATATTTCAACCATTGTTTGTAATATCCAATGTATTACTCATAGTCGAAAAGTATCCACAGGGGATCAAATAAAAATATAACTTTTGTTCAACAGACGAAGGCATCTTAAGCTTGCGAGACTCTTTATGATGCTAAGGAGAATATCCAGCCAATTACGCATAGCACCTGCATTTAGTCTTTTTGGGAAAATACGTCAGTTTACACTGGTAAATACATTCAACCGACACTTTTGAAAAATATTTATTAAAATTGATTTGAATGCACACGGCACAAACTCTTTTATAACTTGGGAGAATTATTTAAATATATAATCTTGTGAACGAATTACATGTTCCTTATGCGTTCAGTATCCCGGATCAAGTCCGGGTTAAAGATCAATAGACACACCACAGCGATCTATTTATGCACTGTCGAGTGTACGCCTACACTCCGCGCTTAGGTCGTGGCCATTTCGTAAAATGATGCCAGGGATATCCGGGACATGGTCATTAACCCCCCAAAGGCTTTTAAGTAACAAGACTGTTTAAACGAGCCGATCAAATTTATTCAATTACCCACTTAACTGTGGAGAATTTGATGCCCGATCAAGCGGTATGCTATATACCGTAACCCAAGCCCGTATAACGGAAAATAAGTTAAAAGTATTTACCTTTGCAAGTATAAATCCTTAATCGAAATAAATTGCAGATAGCTTTTACTGGTCTACTAATCTGGAACGAAGTTTAAAGTAACCTATTAGAATCCTAACGGGTCTTTAATTTAGCCATAGCTTAGACCGGTCAGTTTCAACGGATAGTTACAGTTTAATCGCGTGAAAGGCGAAAACCGGGAATGGAATGTGATTTTGACCCAAAAAGTTTGAAGACTTGTTTTATATGGGTATAATAATCACACTCTGGATTTTCGGGTCAAAACAATATGGTTTGACCCGTTTCGGCTAGTTTATGTAAACTAGTTACATAAGCCGAACCGTGCGCGCAAAAGGCGCAACGGGTAACCGTAAGAGTCCTACACTGGTTTCCTAAGTCAATATGCTTTAAAGAGGTTGTGGTATCAGTAGGATACCTTCCATAATGCCCGTAACGAGTTTAAGTTCATATTATGCCCCGTAGGGGTATTTCGGTATTTTTAAAGATTATAAAAGAGGTTTCTGAGTTCTACAGGAAATCTGAGTTTCCCGAACAATTTATAAAGTCTAAAACACTTTATTTATTATTTAAAATCAGTAGCAACTGGAACCGGGTCAAAAGACCTTGTAGAACTCAAGTTATGGCCGAAAAGGGTATATTCGGTATTTTATCGAACCGTTGCCATAACCGCAGGTTATGAGCAGGTTAAAAATAATTAAAAATCTTTAAAAATCCCGAAATATTATTTTACATCAGTGAGTAAAAGGTTTGGTGTCGAAATCTGGGTTTAGATTGGCGTTATGCTAATTGCGCTATTAAATTACTAAAGTTTCCGTAATTTGCGCTATTTAGCATAACTCCTATTCTGGACCTCGGATTGACGTGAAATTTTAGGGACATGCTTAGAAATCAGTAACTAAGGTTATGGTTCTTCCACATGTCCGAAATTCTCGTTTTAAATTAAAAAGGGCGTTACGGTCAACTTTTAAGCATCTAACGGAAATGTGTAAAAGACTCGGACAAACAACGAACCGGTCACAGAGGGTTATACCATCATGTAAGCTGGTCCTAAGAGAGTCCTAAGGCATATCTAAATCAAACTTTAACTGGTCAGAACTGAAGTCAAAGTAAAAGTCAAAGCTTTTGCGACTTTCGGCTCCGAACCGGGTCAAAACAGTAAATGGTCGGATCAAACAAGCTTAGACTAGTTAATATACTTATTATCATGTTTTATGAGTGTTTAAACAGGTTACCCATCGTCTACATTACTGATTATGCATTCGCAAAATGGCATTTCTATTGACTTTTTCTAAGCACGTTTGACTCGACATTTGGACTAGTTAGAGTGGGAATCAGAGGGTGCCCTTTTAGAGGTTTAAAGCCCACATGATTACCAATATATAACTATCTTTGATTCGACAAACCACTGGACCATTTGTGATTTATCGCTAAGTCAATCGTTAATTACGACGGATTGACTTTTAAGCTAAACTATGCATAAACTAAGCCACAAAAGGGTAGACACACTTACAGAAGCTTGGTGCACGATTAGGGATGATAGAAGAATGGTTTAGAGCTCCAGAGACGGACTAGAATGCAGATTTGAGGTGTGTTTCATTTGTGCACAATGCCTTGCCTTTTATAGTGAAAAAATTGGCATAGGATCATTACAACTCAACCTACAAGGGTCCATGGATGATCAGCAGGTGTCCTAAGGTGCTAGGGGACATGTAGAGGGCGCCCATGCTTCATTAATTGCCTCAATGATCATTCACAAGCTCAAACAGCAAGTCTGTCCAAGTATTCTGCATCTGGCACTTTCACGCGGCCTGCATTAGGATTCAGCAACTCGGACGCGGGCCGCAAGAATCCTAATGTCAGAAAACGAATCAGCAGCTGGCTCGCGGCCCGCAATAAATCTCCCATAACCTTAACGCGGCCCGCAATAGACCTGATTTCCAAGATTTTCAAATCTTTTGAATGATTACCCTGACCTTTCGGTTTCGAAGGGGTAACTTTGCGATTTGGCCCTCGATTATTTACAATGAAGGGCCTCGTGACTTTTACCCGCATTGTTATGTCCCCGGTTAGTTTAATTATTATCCGAAAAGCCTTAACTTTTATTGTTGATGCTTTTAACCCCTCACATACGAATTTGATCATAACTTTCTCGTTTTAAAACGGAACTTCGCGAAATTTATATCGTATATTCTAGTGAGCGTATTTTACTGTTACAAAGCCTCGGGTTCGTTAATGGGTCACTCAGAGGTATAAATTAAACATGTTGACACAATTAACCCCTGTAGCTTGTAATCTCTCACTTTCTCCCGCGTTTCGCTCCGTACGATCCATGATTTATTCGTTTTGAAGGTACGAGCATCATTTAGGGTTACTATACAGTATATTTACCCTTCGTTGACATTTATAACCCTCGAATTTACATACTTTCAAGGTTTGTCAACTTTAGTCCTTTATTTAATAGTTAATGCCACGTGTAAACTCATGACACGTGTCAACACATTATTGGACTCAAAATTTCGAGGCGTTACACAAATGGTGGTGGATATTGGTATTGATGCATTGGCGGCGGTTGTTGAATCGGTCTTTGAAATTGAGGTTGCGTATTTTGAGGACGCACTTGATGTAGTGGTGTAGGGCGTTGCAATTGTGGCCCTTGTGGTCTAATATGTTGCACCCCAACCGGTAATCTACCCATGTCTTGAAATTGTTGAATCGGTTGACTTTGTTGACCCGCTCCTCCTTGAGGTCCCAACATACCTCCATCTCCCGTATAATAAAAACCTTCCTCTTCGTACCCTCTAAAATCCTCTTCATAACCATCGTCATAACCATCTCCTCCTATTCCCGAAGATTGCCCAAAGGGAAGAGACGAATATTGAAAGCCTGATTGGTTCGATGGTCTAAATATAGAAGTAGCATGGACAATGGATGAATTGGGTGTTATTGTGTAAGTAGAAGATGATTGAACCGTAGTTGGGGGGAAGAAATGTGAAAATGGTGGAATTGTGGTAGAGGGGTTAAAGGTAAGAGTGGGTTCAACTTGGGTAGTAATAGGCGATGTAGTGGTATTGGTTGGTGTAACTTCATGAGGTGGAGTAGGTTCAGTAGTGGTATTAGGCATGGTGGTGTTTGGTGATGGTTGTGTGGAAGTAGGTATGAATGATGAGGTCGTTTGACCCGTTGTAGGTGGTACTTGGGATTCTTGCATGATGTTTCTTGGTGTAATGGGTGAAGTGGGTGAACCAATAATTCTGTTTTCTCGTGCCAAAACTCGGTTTTGCCTTAGCGTTCTTGCAATTTCCGGATCAAACGATAGTGGTGACGACTGAGCCTCTAGTATGCATACACCTATAGTACCTGCACACTAAACACAACCAGCGTAAACTCGAAAATAACAAAACAAAACTATTAAACTAACACACATTGCGCACTACTCCCTGGAAACGGCGCCAAAATTTGACGTGCTGTCGTAGTACCCGCAAATTTAATCCATATTACAACTAGTAGATAGCAGTAAATGGGTATCGAACACAGGGAATTTGTGGAAAATGTGTTGATTCTATAGTCTTGCAAATTAACTACAATTAATCTAATATGCAGAAATTAAAGATCAATGATTTGGATTGTTTGTTTTAAAAACTAAGTTATCAACTACGTACTAATCAAGATTGGATTTTTAATTCAGATTATGAGAACAATGATCATCTTAGGGTTCAGTTTCTTTTAACACTTGTGCGAAATTCCAACTAGAAAGAGTTACATAGACATAACTCGTGTATAAACAATTGTTGTGATAAAAGGGAACAAAGTACTCGGATTATATGAATGCGAGGTTGTTTTCCGATGATTAATCAATCAATATCCAACCCTAACCCTTCCCGTGATATCTCGATTGTCAACGACACCAAGAACGTACGATTTAGACTAGAATTGCAACACCAATTAATAAGCTACAATCAAATATTCATACACCATGATAATCAAAGCAAACACACAAAGTTATCATTCTAGAAATAAAGGAAAATCACACAAGAGTTGTAGAGAAACATTCACCTAAGATGATCACCACAAATTTAGCTGGACATTGTTCGGTTGATCATCATAACATCAAAATTCAAGTTCATATGCATCAAAAACCCAAAACCGAATGTTTTTAATTGTTCCCAAAATGATATCCAAGCTAAAATTCGCCCCCAAGGTGCAGAGAAAATGTTCCAATCATGAATAATGTGAAAAGGCACATGAAAACGGTTTTAAATGAGGCAGTTACACTTTTCCTCGTCACCTCTACCGTAACTTACCGTAAGTTACGGTAGACTCCAAACTGCTATGGTGGTTCTTTGCTGTGGTACGGTAGATGTGACAACTGTGCTCTGTAATCTCTGTACGATGAAAAACAATGTTGATTACTAATAAAACAATGTGCTTTGGTGTTATTATATGTGTTTTGGTGTTATTTTGTGTGTATTTGTGTTTGGTGATTTTACAATTCGATTCGATTCCAATTTCAAGCTCTAAATCGCTTTCTGGAAGATTATACGCGCATTAGTGCGTAAATATAACCAGTTTAATGCAACAAACACTCCGGAATAGTGAAATAGGCTTAACATACCTTAAATAACCTCCACATAACTTAGAAATAAGTTTTGGATGGTTCGGTGTGTTAAAATCAACCTTGTTCGATCATAGGGACTAATTGTGTCAAACTGCGAAACTATACCGATTTGAATAGTAACGAACACTCCGGAAGTTGATCATAAGTTAAACATACCCTAAATAACCTTTACATAGCTTAGAAATAGCCTTTGAGGGGTTCGGTATGCTAAAATAAACTTTGTTGATCAATAGGGACTAAAAGCGTCAAAAAGTGCACAAGTTTGCATTTTCGCGCATATCTTACGTTCTGAATACATCCGGACATCCAAAAAATTTATTTAAGCATTAAAATATTATGTTTTAGTGTTTGGCATAATAAAAATCCATTCGTCACGCAATTTGGATCGTTTTTGCTTTCGTTACGACTCCCGTCGTAATTAACCGAACAACGCAATCGTACGACCAAACGAACTGACATCCGGCATATTTTTGAGCATATTTCAAGTTCCCTACACTTTAACTTCATTTTAGAGCCTTAAAATGGGTTTGACGGGTGTTTGAAGTGCCAAAACACGACCATGCGCGCACAGGGGCCAAAGCTGTCAAAATGAAAACATGGCTGGTCTGCAGGTCCCTTACGGACCGTATGGGGTTGCTTACGGTCCGTAAGCCCCTCCCAGATCAGCAGAAATGCTTTCCAGCTATTCCCAGCTGTTGCACACTTATGCACATGGTTTCTCCTAAACTATGGGCTGGTTTTGGGTGCCAATGGTTTTGTAAATCAATGGGTACGAGGTGTAAGGCTCAGATCGAAGCACGGTTTCCAAGAAACAATCCTAACGGTTGTGCTTCACCTATAAATACCCAACCCCAACTTCATTCATTCCCACATTTGATCTGAGTTTTTCTCTAAGTGGTTGTGTTTGTGCACTTCCTACCTGAGATTTACTTGGAATCAAACCTTGCGGGGACCTTCTGTAAGTATTCTTTCACGTTTAGCGTTCGTTTTAGCGTTAAAGTCAAACTGTGTTTGACTTTCTACTTTGACCAGTTTATGGTCAACGCGAAGTTCGTTTGAACTTCATAACGTGAGCGTAATCACGATGGTTATAGTCCCTAGTGACTATACCTACTGATTACCACGTTATCTAGGCTCAGTGGCGAGTCGTAGTTTCGGTCAAAATACGTTTTCCTGCGTATTTTGTAACCAAACTACTCTAGGATGTCAAAACCGTTTGTTTTGATATCAAAACCTGTTTTCTAACTTAACTAAACATGTTTCAACATGTTTAGCTCGTCACTTTTAGATTAGTGCTTGTGTAGAGTCGTAAGTCAAGCGGACTAAACACCCGCTTAGACTTTCGAACACGACCCGTTTGGTCGATCATTAGGATCTGACCAAACACATTTAGTGACCATAGTAGCATAGGGAATAACCTTCCGGGGTTATACCTTATGGTCACTTAGGTTTGATTAGTCGCATGATAAGTAGTTTATGTGCCCTTGGTAAATTACCAAAATACCCTTTTCATACATAATTGAGCATATGTAACTTAAACTTTTGACACGTAACTGATTATGTAACATAACTAAACATGTATGGGCATAAAATACATGTCATAGGACTAGTTAGACGTCTCGAACACGCTTTTGCGTGCACGACGCGTTAAAGTAGCGTAAGCTACCTTAATGGGTCGCGATGGGTCGAAAGCACTTAGGTTAGGTTCCGATTTAGGATGTAGGCTTTGTTAAACTATATCACATGAGTTCCAACACTCATTTGGTTTACAAGACCTCATTCTGTCCGATCTTCCGATTTAGGCGTCTATTGTTTGACTAGTGGTTCGATTACTAGGAGCTACTTGATTTCTCTGGTTTGCTCGAGTTTGTTGAAGTTCTATTTGATCGAGGATACTTTGCACTACATGTGAGTACATAGTTCCCCTATTTTACTGTTTTTAAATGTTTTGGGGTGATTCATATGTACAAAATGTTTTCAAAGTTTAAACGATGATTTCAAAAACGATTAAAACGATTTTTACTAAACTAAGAACGATTTCGATAAAGTGAATGAACTTGTTGGTTGTAGTTACATAACGAATGACATTCATTAGCATTGATCAAGCCGACCAGTATTAGGTTATGGTACCATAGGATCTGACAAATCCCGTTACTTTACTACACCCATGGTTATGTGTGGGGGTTGTGGGTAGCGACTGAATCTGATGTTTGTTAACTTACCCTTTGGTGGTTTGTTAATACGAGAACGAGTTGAACGATGGACGAGTCACAAAGGTTTGAATGTTGTTAACGAGACGACCATATATAAGTTTTCACAATTAAAACGATGACGATTTAAACGATTTGGAAACAAGTAAACGATTGGGAACGATTGGAAACGATTTGGGAACGAGTAAACGATTTGGGAACGATTTGGAAACGATGTTAAACGATTTCGATAAACGATTGGTTTTTGGTTAAGTGTTTAGATAACGAGACGGGGGTAATGTGGTGAAAACATGGTAGATACGCCGTTGGTACTTCTTATATATAAGTGTTTTCATCATATTACATATCGTGGCGTTATTTAGTTCACTTGGGTAAACGATTTTGAAACGATGTCACACAACGATGTTTTTCTAAGAGATATAAACTATACGAGTTTTTTTTTAACGAGTTTTTACAAGATGTTTTACAAGTTGGTTTTCTAAAGCAAATGTTTTTGGGTTAAGAATCATGGCTACGAGATTTTATAAACTATAATCATCTTGATTTGAGTTGGTTATCTAAGTTGCAATATTATACCCCTTTTCTTAAACTAAGTTTTAATAAAGTATTGCAACATTTAAACTAGCCATGAATCAAACACTCCTATAAAACCTATGTACTCGCCAGCATTTCTTTGCTGACTAAGTTTTTACATATGTTTCAGGTGTTGATGCTTGATGATTTCTAGGATGCATGCGTCACATAGGATCTGGACGAGGCCTTAGTGACATAATAATAGTGATAGACGATGTAAAACTTATTTATTTTATGTTAAGACAATGTAATGTTTAATATTATCAATAAAACGAAACACTTTTTGTATCCATGGTTGTGAAACAATAGCTTCTGTTGCAACACTCCCCGACATTTCCGCCACGGTTTGTTGTCCTACGTGGTCAGGGTGTGACAGTAGAAACAGGGGATTTTCAGGGCTACCGTAACTTACGGTAGCCACCGTAAGTTATGGTGGACCCCTGAATCTTCTGTTTTGTTTCTTCTTTCCATCCATACTTAACCCGTTCCACTCCAGTCCATCCAAAGTAGCAATTTGTCCATTTTAAACTCCAAAGTGTACCTGAAACATAAGCAACTGTAGTCATCTAATTCAAGATAATTACGCGATCAAGTGAGGGATAAACTCGTCTTTTAACATCATTAAGTGTTGTCCTATGGACCCCCCGTCACACGTTTTACGCGCCGTTTTTTTTTACGCCCGGTTTTACGCGTCATTTTTTACGTCCGGTTTACGCGCTGTTTTTTAAACGTGCCGTTTTTCACGCCCCGTTTTTACGCTTCGTTTTACGCCCCCGTATTTACGCGTCGTTTTATCACCCGGTTTTTTTACGACTCGTTTTTTACGCCCCATTTTTACGCATTGTTTTTTACACCCCGTTTTCACGAGCTATTTTTTACTCCCCCATTTTTACGAGCCGGTTTTACACCCCGTTTTTATGCGTCGTTTTTACGCCCCGTTTTACGCGACGTTTTTTTACACCTGGTTTTACGCGTCGTGTTTTAACGCGCCGATTTCTACGCCCCGTTTTTACGCGTCATTTTACGCCCCCGTATTCACGCCCTGTATTTACGCGTCGTTTTATCAACCGGTTTTTTTACAAGCCGTTTTTTACGCCACGTTTTTAGGCGCCGTTTTTTACACCACGTTTTTTACGTGCTGTTTTTTTACGCGCCGTTTTTTACGCCTCGTTTTTTTCGCGCCGTATTTACTCGCCGTTTTTTACACACACGTTTTTAAACTTTTTTTACGGTTTTAAACTTTTTTTTTACGAAAACTTTTTTTACGTTTTTAGACTTTTTTCTTTTACAAAAAAAATTAAAAAAAAAACTTTAAAAAAAATTTGCAATTTTTTTTACAAATACTTTTTATCAAAAAAACAAAAATTTTTACGAAAACTTTTTTGCAGTTTTAACCTTTTTTTACACACACGTTTTTTAAACTTTTTTATGTTTTTTTACAGAATTTTTTTTTACGGTTTGAAACTACTTTTTTACAAAAACTTTTTACCAAAAATTTTTTACAAAATTTTTTTTAAAAAAACTTTTTTTACCAAGGACAAAAATTTATACAAAAACTTTTTTACAAAAGACAAAAATTTATATAAAAGACAAAAAGTTGAAGAGAGAGCAATTGGAATGACTTTAAAAAAGACTTTAAAGAGGAGAGAGATATGATTTGATGGTTTTGAGTAAATGACTATATTACCCTTTTGGGTGTCATTATCTGATTGGTGGAGAGTGGTTCTCGTGGTTCTCTTAACTGGGGGTGGTTTTCATTTTAGCGGCCTATATATATATATATATATATAGAGAGAGAGAGAGAGAGAGAAAGGTTAACATACAAAAAGCCTTATCATACTTCACGTACGCGACAAGCAGAACCATCAGATCAGGGCCATAATCACGCATGAATCAGTTAATCACGCATGGGAGCAGTTATTTGGTGATAATCACGCATGGGAGGTGATAATCACACATGGAGGTGATAATCACGCACGTTATAATGTACAAAAAAATAATCACGCACGTTATGGTTTTGGTCGCGTAGGTTAATGTAGGTTAAGCAGTTTTGTACATTATACTTTCTCTCTCTATATATGTATATATATATATATATATATATATATATATATATATATAGGGTTAGGATTTAGAGAGAATGGTGAAAACGATTTTGGAGTTG